>NW_027315021.1:0-99244 GCF_023375885.2 Dermacentor andersoni
CATGCATCTTTTGGTAGACGCGGATGAAGTTTTCTGCAAAACCACAAGATGTGCATGCAAATGGTGCTTTTTGCAGAACGCGCACGTGGATTTCTACCAAACGACGTGCTAAGCATGCCGATGCTGCTCTTTTTAGCACCCGCACACGGATTTGTGCGAAAACGCGTTTTAAGCATGCACATGCATCTTTTGGTAGACGCGGATGAAGTTTTCTGCAAAACCACAAGATGTGCATGGCAAATGGTGCTTTTGGCAGAACGCGCACGTGGATTTCTACCAAACGGCGTGCTAAGCATGCCGATGCTGCTCTTTTTAGCACCCGCGCACGCATTTGTGCGAAAACGCGTTTTAAGCATGCACATGCATCTTTTGGTAGACGCGGATGAAGTTTTCTGCAAAACCCACAAGATGTGCATGCAAATGGTGCTTTTTGCAGAACGCGCACGTGGATTTCTACCAAACGACGTGCTAAGCATGCCGATGCTGCTCTTTTTAGCACCCGCGCACGGATTTGTGCGAAAACGCGTTTTAAGCATGCACATGCATCTTTTGGTAGACGCGGATGAAGGTTTTCTGCAAAACCACAAGATGTGCATGCAAATGGTGCTTTTTGCAGAACGCGCACGTGGATTTCTACCAAACGACGTGCTAAGCATGCCGATGCTGCTCTTTTTAGCACCCGCGCACGGATTTGTGCGAAAACGCGTTTTAAGCATGCACATGCATCTTTTGGTAGACGCGGATGAAGTTTTCTGCAAAACCACAAGATGTGCATGCAAATGGTGCTTTTGGCAGAACGCGCACGTGGATTTCTACCAAACGACGTGCTAAGCATGCCGATGCTGCTCTTTTTAGCACCCGCGCACAGCATTTGTGCGAAAACGCGTTTTAAGCATGCACATGCATCTTTTGGTAGACGCGGATGTTTTCTGCAAAACCACAAGATGTGCATGCAAATGGTGCTTTTGGCAGAACGCGCACGTGGATTTCTACCAAACGACGTGCTAAGCATGCCGATGCTGCTATTTTTAGCACCCGCGCACGCATTTGTGCGAGAAAACGCGTTTTAAGCATGCACATGCATCTTTTGGTAGACGCGGATGAAGTTTTCTGCAAAACCACAAGATGTGGATGCAAATGGTGCTTTTTTGCAGAACGCGCACGTGGATTTCTACCAAACGACGTGCTAAGCATGCCGATGCTGCTCTTTTTACCACCCGCGCACGCATTTGTGCGGAAAACGCGTTTTAAGCATGCACATGCATCTTTTGGTAGACGCTGATGAAGTTTTCTGCAAAACCACCAAGATGTGCATGCAAATGGTGCTTTTTGCAGAACGCGCACGTGGATTTCTACCAAACGACGTGCTAAGCATGCCGATGCTGCTCTTTTTAGCACCCGCGCACGGATTTGTGCGAAAACGCGTTTTAAGCATGCACATGCATCTTTTGGTAGACGCGGATGAAGTTTTCTGCAAAACCACAAGATGTGCATGCAAATGGTGCTTTTGGCAGAACGCGCACGTGGATTTCTACCAAACGGCGTGCTAAGCATGCCGATGCTGCTCTTTTTAGCACCCGCGCACGCATTTGTGCGAAAACGCGTTTTAAGCATGCACATGCATCTTTTGGTAGACGCGGATGAAGTTTTCTGCAAAACCACAAGATGTGCATGCAAATGGTGCTTTTTGCAGAACGCGCACGTGGATTTCTACCAAACGACGTGCTAAGCATGCCGATGCTGCTCTTTTTAGCACCCCGCGCACGCATTTGTGCGAAAACGCGTTTTAAGCATGCACATGCATCTTTTGGTAGACGCGGATGAAGTTTTCTGCAAAACCACAAGATGTGCATGCAAATGGTGCTTTTGGCAGAACGCGCACGTGGATTTCTACCAAACGACGTGCTAAGCATGCCGATGCTGCTCTTTTTAGCACCCGCGCACGCATTTGTGCGAAAACGCGTTTTAAGCATGCACATGCATCTTTTGGTAGACGCGGATGAAGTTTTCTGCAAAACCACAAGATGTGCATGCAAATGGTGCTTTTTGCAGAACGCGCACGTGGATTTCTACCAAACGACGTGCTAAGCATGCCGATGCTGCTCTTTTTAGCACCCGCGCACGGATTTGTGCGAAAACGCGTTTTAAGCATGCACATGCATCTTTTGGTAGACGCGGATGAAGTTTTCTGCAAAACCACAAGATGTGGATGCAAATGGTGCTTTTTGCAGAACGCGCACGTGGATTTCTACCAAACGACGTGCTAAGCATGCCGATGCTGCTCTTTTTACCACCCGCGCACGCATTTGTGCGAAAACGCGTTTTAAGCATGCACATGCATCTTTTGGTAGACGCTGATGAAGTTTTCTGCAAAACCACAAGATGTGCATGCAAATGGTGCTTTTTGCAGAACGCGCACGTGGATTTCTACCAAACGACGTGCTAAGCATGCCGATGCTGCTCTTTTTAGCACCCGCGCACGCATTTGTGCGAAAAACGCGTTTTAAGCATGCACATGCATCTTTTGGTAGACGCGGATGAAGTTTTCTGCAAAACCACAAGATGTGCATGCAAATGGTGCTTTTTGGCAGAACGCGCACGTGGATTTCTACCAAACGACGTGCTAAGCATGCCGATGCTGCTCTTTTTAGCACCCGCGCACGGATTTGTGCGAAAACGCGTTTTAAGCATGCACATGCATCTTTTGGTAGACGCGGATGAAGTTTTCTGCAAAAACCACAAGATGTGCATGCAAATGGTGCTTTTGGCAGAACGCGCACGTGGATTTCTACCAAACGACGTGCTAAGCATGCCGATGCTGCTCTTTTTAGCACCCGCGCACGCATTTGTGCGAAAACGCGTTTTAAGCATGCACATGCATCTTTTGGTAGACGCGGATGAAGTTTTCTGCAAAAACCACAAGATGTGCATGCAAATGGTGCTTTTTGCAGAACGCGCACGTGGATTTCTACCAAACGACGTGCTAAGCATGCCGATGCTGCTCTTTTTAGCACCCGCACACGGATTTGTGCGAAAACGCGTTTTAAGCATGCACATGCATCTTTTGGTAGACGCGGATGAAGTTTTCTGCAAAACCACAAGATGTGCATGCAAATGGTGCTTTTGGCAGAACGCGCACGTGGATTTCTACCAAACGGCGTGCTAAGCATGCCGATGCTGCTCTTTTTAGCACCCGCGCACGCATTTGTGCGAAAACGCGTTTTAAGCATGCACATGCATCTTTTGGTAGACGCGGATGAAGTTTTCTGCAAAACCACAAGATGTGCATGCAAATGGTGCTTTTTGCAGAACGCGCACGTGGATTTCTACCAAACGACGTGCTAAGCATGCCGATGCTGCTCTTTTTAGCACCCGCGCACGCATTTGTGCGAAAACGCGTTTTAAGCATGCACATGCATCTTTTGGTAGACGCGGATGAAGTTTTCTGCAAAACCACAAGATGTGCATGCAAATGGTGCTTTTGGCAGAACGCGCACGTGGATTTCTACCAAACGACGTGCTAAGCATGCCGATGCTGCTCTTTTTAGCACCCGCGCACGCATTTGTGCGAAAACGCGTTTTAAGCATGCACATGCATCTTTTGGTAGACGCGGATGAAGTTTTCTGCAAAACCACAAGATGTGCATGCAAATGGTGCTTTTTGCAGAACGCGCACGTGGATTTCTACCAAACGACGTGCTAAGCATGCCGATGCTGCTCTTTTTAGCACCCGCGCACGGATTTGTGCGAAAACGCGTTTTAAGCATGCACATGCATCTTTTGGTAGACGCGGATGAAGTTTTCTGCAAAACCACAAGATGTGGATGCAAATGGTGCTTTTTGCAGAACGCGCACGTGGATTTCTACCAAACGACGTGCTAAGCATGCCGATGCTGCTCTTTTTACCACCCGCGCACGCATTTGTGCGAAAACGCGTTTTAAGCATGCACATGCATCTTTTGGTAGACGCTGATGAAGTTTTCTGCAAAACCACAAGATGTGCATGCAAATGGTGCTTTTTGCAGAACGCGCACGTGGATTTCTACCAAACGACGTGCTAAGCATGCCGATGCTGCTCTTTTTAGCACCCGCGCACGCATTTGTGCGAAAACGCGTTTTAAGCATGCACATGCATCTTTTGGTAGACGCGGATGAAGTTTTCTGCAAAACCACAAGATGTGCATGCAAATGGTGCTTTTGGCAGAACGCGCACGTGGATTTCTACCAAACGACGTGCTAAGCATGCCGATGCTGCTCTTTTTAGCACCCGCGCACGGATTTGTGCGAAAACGCGTTTTAAGCATGCACATGCATCTTTTGGTAGACGCGGATGAAGTTTTCTGCAAAACCACAAGATGTGCATGCAAATGGTGCTTTTGGCAGAACGCGCACGTGGATTTCTACCAAACGACGTGCTAAGCATGCCGATGCTGCTCTTTTTAGCACCCGCGCACGCATTTGTGCGAAAACGCGTTTTAAGCATGCACATGCATCTTTTGGTAGACGCGGATGAAGTTTTCTGCAAAACCACAAGATGTGCATGCAAATGGTGCTTTTTGCAGAACGCGCACGTGGATTTCTACCAAACGACGTGCTAAGCATGCCGATGCTGCTCTTTTTAGCACCCGCACACGGATTTGTGCGAAAACGCGTTTTAAGCATGCACATGCATCTTTTGGTAGACGCGGATGAAGTTTTCTGCAAAACCACAAGATGTGCATGCAAATGGTGCTTTTGGCAGAACGCGCACGTGGATTTCTACCAAACGACGTGCTAAGCATGCCGATGCTGCTCTTTTTAGCACCCGCGCACGGATTTGTGCGGAAACGCGTTTTAAGCATGCACATGCATCTTTTGGTAGACGCGGATGAAGTTTTCTGCAAAACCACAAGATGTGCATGCAAATGGTGCTTTTGGCAGAACGCGCACGTGGATTTCTACCAAACGACGTGCTAAGCATGCGGATGCTGCTCTTTTTAGCACCCGCGCACGCATTTGTGCGAAAACGCGTTTTAAGCATGCACAGCCATCTTTTGGTAGACGCGGATGAAGTTTTCTGCAAAACCACAAGATGTGCATGCAAATGGTGCTTTTTGCAGAACGCGCACGTGGATTTCTACCAAGCGACGTGCTAAGCATGCCGATGCTGCTCTTTTTAGCACCCGCGCACGCATTTGTGCGAAAACGCGTTTTAAGCATTTCATGCATCTTTTGGTAGACGCGGATGAAGTTTTCTGCAAAACCACAAGATGTGCATGTAAATGGTGCTTTTTGCAGAACGCGCACGTGGATTTCTACCAAACGACGTGCTAAGCATGCCGATGCTGCTCTTTTTAGCACCCGCGCACGGATTTGTGCGAAAACGCGTTTTCAGCATGCACATGCATCTTTTGGTAGACGCGGATGAAGTTTTCTGCAAAACCACAAGATGTGCATGCAAATGGTGCTTTTGGCAGAACGCGCACGTGGATTTCTACCAAACGACGTGCTAAGCATGCCGATGCTGCTCTTTTTAGCACCCGCGCACGGATCTGTGCGAAAACGCGTTTTAAGCATGCACATGCATTTTTGGTAGACGCGGATGAAGTTTTCTGCAAAACCACAAGATGTGCATGCAAATGGTGCTTTTGGCAGAACGCGCACGTGGATTTCTACCAAACGACGTGCTAAGCATGCCGATGCTGCTCTTTTTAGCACCCGCACACGGATTTGTGCGAAAACGCGTTTTTAAGCATGCACATGCATCTTTTGGTAGACGCGGATGAAGTTTTCTGCAAAACCACAAGATGTGCATGCAAATGGTGCTTTTGGCAGAACGCGCACGTGGATTTCTACCAAACGACGTGCTAAGCATGCCGATGCTGCTCTTTTTAGCACCCGCGCACGGATTTGTGCGGAAACGCGTTTTAAGCATGCACATGCATCTTTTGTTAGACGCGGATGAAGTTTTCTGCAAAACCACAAGATGTGCATGCAAATGGTGCTTTTGGCAGAACGCGCACGTGGATTTCTACCAAACGACGTGCTAAGCATGCCGATGCTGCTCTCTTTAGCACCCGCGCACGCATTTGTGCGAAAACGCGTTTTAAGCATGCACATGCATCTTTTGGTAGACGCGGATGAAGTTTTCTGCAAAACCACAAGATGTGCATGCAAATGGTGCTTTTTGCAGAACGCGCACGTGGATTTCTACCAAGCGACGTGCTAAGCATGCCGATGCTGCTCTTTTTAGCACCCGCGCACGCATTTGTGCGAAAACGCGTTTTAAGCATTTCATGCATCTTTTGGTAGACGCGGATGAAGTTTTCTGCAAAACCACAAGATGTGCATGCAAATGGTGCTTTTTGCAGAACGCGCACGTGGATTTCTACCAAACGACGTGCTAAGCATGCCGATGCTGCTCTTTTTAGCACCCGCGCACGGATTTGTGCGAAAACGCGTTTTCAGCATGCACATGCATCTTTTGGTAGACGCGGATGAAGTTTTCTGCAAAACCACAAGATGTGCATGCAAATGGTGCTTTTTGCAGAACGCGCACGTGGATTTCTACCAAACGACGTGCTAAGCATGCCGATGCTGCTCTTTTTAGCACCCGCGCACGCATTTGTGCGAAAACGCGTTTTAAGCATGCACATGCATCTTTTGGTAGACGCGGATGAAGTTTTCTGCAAAACCACAAGATGTGCATGCAAATGGTGCTTTTGGCAGAACGCGCACGTGGATTTCTACCAAACGACGTGCTAAGCATGCCGATGCTGCTCTTTTTAGCACCCGCGCACGGATTTGTGCGAAAACGCGTTTTAAGCATGCACATGCATCTTTTGGTAGACGCGGATGAAGTTTTCTGCAAAACCACAAGATGTGCATGCAAATGGTGCTTTTGGCAGAACGCGCACGTGGATTTCTACCAAACGACGTGCTAAGCATGCCGATGCTGCTCTTTTTAGCACCCGCGCACGCATTTGTGCGAAAACGCGTTTTAAGCATGCACATGCATCTTTTGGTAGACGCGGATGAAGTTTTCTGCAAAACCACAAGATGTGCATGCAAATGGTGCTTTTGGCAGAACGCGCACGTGGATTTCTACCAAACGACGTGCTAAGCATGCCGATGCTGCTCTTTTTAGCACCCGCGCACGGATTTGTGCGGAAACGCGTTTTAAGCATGCACATGCATCTTTTGGTAGACGCGGATGAAGTTTTCTGCAAAACCACAAGATGTGCATGCAAATGGTGCTTTTGGCAGAACGCGCACGTGGATTTCTACCAAACGACGTGCTAAGCATGCGGATGCTGCTCTTTTTAGCACCCGCGCACGCATTTGTGCGAAAACGCGTTTTAAGCATGCACAGCCATCTTTTGGTAGACGCGGATGAAGTTTTCTGCAAAACCACAAGATGTGCATGCAAATGGTGCTTTTTGCAGAACGCGCACGTGGATTTCTACCAAGCGACGTGCTAAGCATGCCGATGCTGCTCTTTTTAGCACCCGCGCACGCATTTGTGCGAAAACGCGTTTTAAGCATTTCATGCATCTTTTGGTAGACGCGGATGAAGTTTTCTGCAAAACCACAAGATGTGCATGCAAATGGTGCTTTTTGCAGAACGCGCACGTGGATTTCTACCAAACGACGTGCTAAGCATGCCGATGCTGCTCTTTTTAGCACCCGCGCACGGATTTGTGCGAAAACGCGTTTTCAGCATGCACATGCATCTTTTGGTAGACGCGGATGAAGTTTTCTGCAAAACCACAAGATGTGCATGCAAATGGTGCTTTTGGCAGAACGCGCACGTGGATTTCTACCAAACGACGTGCTAAGCATGCCGATGCTGCTCTTTTTAGCACCCGCGCACGGATCTGTGCGAAAACGCGTTTTAAGCATGCACATGCATTTTTGGTAGACGCGGATGAAGTTTTCTGCAAAACCACAAGATGTGCATGCAAATGGTGCTTTTGGCAGAACGCGCACGTGGATTTCTACCAAACGACGTGCTAAGCATGCCGATGCTGCTCTTTTTAGCACCCGCACACGGATTTGTGCGAAAACGCGTTTTAAGCATGCACATGCATCTTTTGGTAGACGCGGATGAAGTTTTCTGCAAAACCACAAGATGTGCATGCAAATGGTGCTTTTGGCAGAACGCGCACGTGGATTTCTACCAAACGACGTGCTAAGCATGCCGATGCTGCTCTTTTTAGCACCCGCGCACGGATTTGTGCGGAAACGCGTTTTAAGCATGCACATGCATCTTTTGGTAGACGCGGATGAAGTTTTCTGCAAAACCACAAGATGTGCATGCAAATGGTGCTTTTGGCAGAACGCGCACGTGGATTTCTACCAAACGACGTGCTAAGCATGCCGATGCTGCTCTCTTTAGCACCCGCGCACGCATTTGTGCGAAAACGCGTTTTAAGCATGCACATGCATCTTTTGGTAGACGCGGATGAAGTTTTCTGCAAAACCACAAGATGTGCATGCAAATGGTGCTTTTGGCAGAACGCGCACGTGGATTTCTACCAAACGACGTGCTAAGCATGCCGATGCTGCTCTTTTTAGCACCCGCACACGGATTTGTGCGAAAACGCGTTTTAAGCATGCACATGCATCTTTTGGTAGACGCGGATGAAGTTTTCTGCAAAACCACAAGATGTGCATGCAAATGGTGCTTTTGGCAGAACGCGCACGTGGATTTCTACCAAACGACGTGCTAAGCATGCCGATGCTGCTCTTTTTAGCACCCGCGCACGGATTTGTGCGGAAACGCGTTTTAAGCATGCACATGCATCTTTTGGTAGACGCGGATGAAGTTTTCTGCAAAACCACAAGATGTGCATGCAAATGGTGCTTTTGGCAGAACGCGCACGTGGATTTCTACCAAACGACGTGCTAAGCATGCCGATGCTGCTCTCTTTAGCACCCGCGCACGCATTTGTGCGAAAACGCGTTTTAAGCATGCACATGCATCTTTTGGTAGACGCGGATGAAGTTTTCTGCAAAACCACAAGATGTGCATGCAAATGGTGCTTTTTGCAGAACGCGCACGTGGATTTCTACCAAGCGACGTGCTAAGCATGCCGATGCTGCTCTTTTTAGCACCCGCGCACGCATTTGTGCGAAAACGCGTTTTAAGCATTTCATGCATCTTTTGGTAGACGCGGATGAAGTTTTCTGCAAAACCACAAGATGTGCATGCAAATGGTGCTTTTTGCAGAACGCGCACGTGGATTTCTACCAAACGACGTGCTAAGCATGCCGATGCTGCTCTTTTTAGCACCCGCGCACGGATTTGTGCGAAAACGCGTTTTCAGCATGCACATGCATCTTTTGGTAGACGCGGATGAAGTTTTCTGCAAAACCACAAGATGTGCATGCAAATGGTGGTTTTGGCAGAACGCGCACGTGGATTTCTACCAAACGACGTGCTAAGCATGCCGATGCTGCTCTTTTTAGCACCCGCGCACGGATCTGTGCGAAAACGCGTTTTAAGCATGCACATGCATTTTTGGTAGACGCGGATGAAGTTTTCTGCAAAACCACAAGATGTGCATACAAATGGTGCTTTTGGCAGAATGCGCACGTGGATTTCTACCAAACGACGTGCTAAGCATGCCGATGCTGCTCTTTTTAGCACCCGCGCACGCATTTGTGCGAAAACGCGTTTTAAGCAAGCACATGCATCTTTTGGTAGACGCGGATGAAGTTTTCTGCAAAACCACAAGATGTGCATGCAAATGGTGCTTTTGGCAGAACGCGCACGTGGATTTCTACCAAACGACGTGCTAAGCATGCCGATGCTGCTCTTTTTAGCACCCGCGCACGGATTTGTGCGAAAACGCGTTTTAAGCATGCACATGCATCTTTTGGTAGACGCGGATGAAGTTTTCTCCAAAACCACAAGATGTGCATGCAAATGGTGCTTTTGGCAGAACGCGCACGTGGATTTCTACCAAACGACGTGCTAAGCATGCCGATGCTGCTCTTTTTAGCACCCGCGCACGCATTTGTGCGAAAACGCGTTTTAAGCATGCACATGCATCTTTTGGTAGACGCGGATGTTTTCTGCAAAACCACAAGATGTGCATGCAAATGGTGCTTTTGGCAGAACGCGCACGTGGATTTCTACCAAACGACGTGCTAAGTATGCCGATGCTGCTATTTTTAGCACCCGCGCACGCATTTGTGCGAAAACGCGTTTTAAGCATGCACATGCATCTTTTGGTAGACGCGGATGAAGTTTTCTGCAAAACCACAAGATGTGGATGCAAATGGTGCTTTTTGCAGAACGCGCACGTGGATTTCTACCAAACGACGTGCTAAGCATGCCGATGCTGCTCTTTTTACCACCCGCGCACGCATTTGTGCGAAAACGCGTTTTAAGCATGCACATGCATCTTTTGGTAGACGCTGATGAAGTTTTCTGCAAAACCACAAGATGTGCATGCAAATGGTGCTTTTTGCAGAACGCGCACGTGGATTTCTACCAAACGACGTGCTAAGCATGCCGATGCTGCTCTTTTTAGCACCCGCGCACGGATTTGTGCGAAAACGCGTTTTAAGCATGCACATGCATCTTTTGGTAGACGCGGATGAAGTTTTCTGCAAAACCACAAGATGTGCATGCAAATGGTGCTTTTGGCAGAACGCGCACGTGGATTTCTACCAAACGACGTGCTAAGCATGCCGATGCTGCTCTTTTTAGCACCCGCGCACGCATTTGTGCGAAAACGCGTTTTAAGCATGCACATGCATCTTTTGGTAGACGCGGATGAAGTTTTCTGCAAAACCACAAGATGTGCATGCAAATGGTGCTTTTTGCAGAACGCGCACGTGGATTTCTACCAAACGACGTGCTAAGCATGCCGATGCTGCTCTTTTTAGCACCCGCGCACGCATTTGTGCGAAAACGCGTTTTAAGCATGCACATGCATCTTTTGGTAGACGCGGATGAAGTTTTCTGCAAAACCACAAGATGTGCATGCAAATGGTGCTTTTGGCAGAACGCGCACGTGGATTTCTACCAAACGACGTGCTAAGCATGCCGATGCTGCTCTTTTTAGCACCCGCGCACGCATTTGTGCGAAAACGCGTTTTAAGCATGCACATGCATCTTTTGGTAGACGCGGATGAAGTTTTCTGCAAAACCACAAGATGTGCATGCAAATGGTGCTTTTTGCAGAACGCGCACGTGGATTTCTACCAAACGACGTGCTAAGCATGCCGATGCTGCTCTTTTTAGCACCTGCGCACGGATTTGTGCGAAAACGCGTTTTAAGCATGCACATGCATCTTTTGGTAGACGCGGATGAAGTTTTCTGCAAAACCACAAGATGTGGATGCAAATGGTGCTTTTTGCAGAACGCGCACGTGGATTTCTACCAAACGACGTGCTAAGCATGCCGATGCTGCTCTTTTTACCACCCGCGCACGCATTTGTGCGAAAACGCGTTTTAAGCACGCACATGCATCTTTTGGTAGACGCTGATGAAGTTTTCTGCAAAACCACAAGATGTGCATGCAAATGGTGCTTTTTGCAGAACGCGCACATGGATTTCTACCAAACGACGTGCTAAGCATGCCGATGCTGCTCTTTTTAGCACCCGCGCACGCATTTGTGCGAAAACGCGTTTTAAGCATGCACATGCATCTTTTGGTAGACGCGGATGAAGTTTTCTGCAAAACCACAAGATGTGCATGCAAATGGTGCTTTTGGCAGAACGCGCACGTGGATTTCTACCAAACGACGTGCTAAGCATGCCGATGCTGCTCTTTTTAGCACCCGCGCACGGATTTGTGCGAAAACGCGTTTTAAGCATGCACATGCATCTTTTGGTAGACGCGGATGAAGTTTTCTGCAAAACCACAAGATGTGCATGCAAATGGTGCTTTTGGCAGAACGCGCACGTGGATTTCTACCAAACGACGTGCTAAGCATGCCGATGCTGCTCTTTTTAGCACCCGCGCACGCATTTGTGCGAAAACGCGTTTTAAGCATGCACATGCATCTTTTGGTAGACGCGGATTAAGTTTTCTGCAAAACCACAAGATGTGCATGCAAATGGTGCTTTTTGCAGAACGCGCACGTGGATTTCTACCAAACGACGTGCTAAGCATGCCGATGCTGCTATTTTTAGCACCCGCGCACGCATTTGTGCGAAAACGCGTTTTAAGCATGCACATGCATCTTTTGGTAGACGCGGATGAAGTTTTCTGCAAAACAACAAGATGTGGATGCAAATGGTGCTTTTTGCAGAACGCGCACGTGGATTTCTACCAAACGACGTGCTAAGCATGCCGATGCTGCTCTTTTTACCACCCGCGCACGCATTTGTGCGAAAACGCGTTTTAAGCATGCACATGCATCTTTTGGTAGACGCTGATGAAGTTTTCTGCAAAACCACAAGTTGTGCATGCAAATGGTGCTTTTTGCAGAACGCGCACGTGGATTTCTACCAAACGACGTGCTAAGCATGCCGATGCTGCTCTTTTTAGCACCCGCGCACACATTTGTGCGAAAACGCGTTTTAAGCATGCACATGCATCTTTTGGTAGACGCGGATGAAGTTTTCTGCAAAACCACAAGATGTGCATGCAAATGGTGCTTTTTGCAGAACGCGCACGTGGATTTCTACCAAACGACGTGCTAAGCATGCCGATGCTGCTCTTTTTAGCACCCGCGCACGCATTTGTGCGAAAACGCGTTTTAAGCATGCACATGCATCTTTTGGTAGACGCGGATGAAGTTTTCTGCAAAACCACAAGATGTGCATGCAAATGGTGCTTTTTGCAGAACGCGCACGTGGATTTCTACCAAACGATGTGCTAAGCTTGCCGATGCTGCTCTTTTTAGCACCCGCGCACGGATTTGTGCGAAAACGCGTTTTAAGCATGCACATGCATCTTTTGTTAGACGCGGATGAAGTTTTCTGCAAAACCACAAGATGTGCATGCAAATGGTGCTTTTGGCAGAACGCGCACGTGGATTTCTACCACACGACGTGCTAAGCATGCCGATGCTGCTCTTTTTAGCACCCGCCCACGCATTTGTGCGAAAACGCGTTTTAAGCATGCACATGCATCTTTTGGTAGACGCGGATGAAGTTTTCTGCAAAACCACAAGAAGTGCATGCAAATGGTGCTTTTTGCAGAACGCGCACGTGGATTTCTACCAAACGATGTGCTAAGCTTGCCGATGCTGCTCTTTTTAGCACCCGCGCACGGATTTGTGCGAAAACGCGTTTTAAGCATGCACATGCATCTTTTGGTAGACGCGGATGAAGTTTTCTGCAAAACCACAAGATGTGCATGCAAATGGTGCTTTTGGCAGAACGCGCACGTGGATTTCTACCACACGACGTGCTAAGCATGCCGATGCTGCTCTTTTTAGCACCCGCGCACGCATTTGTGCGAAAACGCGTTTTAAGCATGCACATGCATCTTTTGGTAGACGCGGATGCAGTTTTCTGCAAAACCACAAGATGTGCATGCAAATGGTGCTTTTTGCAGAACGCGCACGTGGATTTCTACCAAACGACGTGCTAAGCATGCCGATGCTGCTCTTTTTAGCACCCGCGCACGCATTTGTGCGAAAACGCGTTTTAAGCATGCACATGCATCTTTTGGTAGACGCGGATGAAGTTTTCTGCAAAACCACAAGATGTGCATGCAAATGGTGCTTTTTGCAGAACGCGCACGTGGATTTCTACCAAACGATGTGCTAAGCTTGCCGATGCTGCTCTTTTTAGCACCCGCGCACGGATTTGTGCGAAAACGCGTTTTAAGCATGCACATGCATCTTTTGGTAGACGCGGATGAAGTTTTCTGCAAAACCACAAGATGTGCATGCAAATGGTGCTTTTGGCAGAACGCGCACGTGGATTTCTACCAAACGACGTGCTAAGCATGCCGATGCTGCTCTTTTTAGCACCCGCGCACGCATTTGTGCGAAAACGCGTTTTAAGCATGCACATGCATCTTTTGGTAGACGCGGATGCAGTTTTCTGCAAAACCACAAGATGTGCATGCAAATGGTGCTTTTTGCAGAACGCGCACGTGGATTTCTACCAAACGACGTGCTAAGCATGCCGATGCTGCTCTTTTTAGCACCCGCGCACGGATTTGTGCGAAAACGCGTTTTAAGCATGCACATGCATCTTTTGGTAGACGCGGATGAAGTTTTCTGCAAAACCACAAGATGTGCATGCAAATGGTGCTTTTTGCAGAACTCGCACGTGGATTTCTACCAAACGACGTGCTAAGCATGCCGATGCTGCTCTTTTTAGCACCCGCGCACGCATTTGTGCGAAAACGCGTTTTAAGCATGCACATGCATCTTTTGGTAGACGCGGATGAAGTTTTCTGCAAAACCACAAGATGTGCATGCAAATGGTGCTTTTTGCAGAACGCGCACGTGGATTTCTACCAAACGATGTGCTAAGCATGCCGATGCTGCTATTTTTAGCTCCCGCGCACGCATTTGTGCGAAAACGCGTTTTAAGCATGCACATGCATCTTTTGGTAGACGCGGATGAAGTTTTCTGCAAAACCACAAGATGTGCATGCAAATGGTGCTTTTTGCAGAACGCGCACGTAGATTTCTACCAAACAACGTGCTAAGCATGCCGATGCTGCTCTTTTTAGCACCCGCGCACGCATTTGTGCGAAAACGCGTTTTAAGCATGCACATGCATCTTTTGGTAGACGCGGATGAAGTTTTCTGCAAAACCACAAGATGTGCATGCAAATGGTGCTTTTTGCAGAACGCGCACGTGGATTTCTACCAAACGACGTGCTAAACATGCCGATGCGGCCATTTTTAGCACCCGCGCACGCATTTGTGCGAAAACGCGTTTTAAGCATGCACATGCATCTTTTGGTAGACGCGGATGAAGTTTTCTGCAAAACCACAAGATGTGCATGCAAATGGTGCTTTTTGCAGAACGCGCACGTGGATTTCTACCAAACGACGTGCTAAGCATGCCGATGCTGCTCTTTTTAGCACCCGCGCACGCATTTGTGCGAAAACGCGTTTTAAGCATGCACATGCATCTTTTGGTAGACGCGGATGAAGTTTTCTGCAAAACCACAAGATGTGCATACAAATGGTGCTTTTTGCAGAACGCGCACGTGGATTTCTACCAAACGATGTGCTAAGCTTGCCGATGCTGCTCTTTTTAGCACCCGCGCACGGATTTGTGCGAAAACGCGTTTTAAGCATGCACATGCATCTTTTGGTAGACGCGGATGAAGTTTTCTGCAAAACCACAAGATGTGCATGCAAATGGTGCTTTTGGCAGAACGCGCACGTGGATTTCTACCAAACGACGTGCTAAGCATGCCGATGCTGCTCTTTTTAGCACCCGCGCACGCATTTGTGCGAAAACGCGTTTTAAGCATGCACATGCATCTTTTGGTAGACGCGGATGAAGTTTTCTGCAAAACCACAAGATGTGCATGCAAATGGTGCTTTTTGCAGAACGCGCACGTGGATTTCTACCAAACGACGTGCTAAGCATGCCGATGCTGCTATTTTTAGCACCCGCGCACGCATTTGTGCGAAAACGCGTTTTAAGCATGCACATGCATCTTTTGGTAGACGCGGATGAAGTTTTCTGCAAAACCACAAGATGTGCATGCAAATGGTGCTTTTTGCAGAACGCGCACGTGGATTTCTACCAAACGACGTGCTAAGCATGCCGATGCTGCTCTTTTTAGCACCCGCGCAAGCATTTGTGCGAAAACGCGTTTTAAGCATGCACATGCATCTTTTGGTAGACGCGGATGAAGTTTTCTGCAAAACCACAAGATGTGCATGCAAATGGTGCTTTCTGCAGAACGCGCACGTGGATTTCTACCAAACGACGTGCTAAGCATGCCGATGCTGCTATTTTTAGCACCCGCGCACGCATTTGTGCGAAAACGCGTTTTAAGCATTCACATGCATCTTTTGGTAGACGCGGATGAAGTTTTCTGCAAAACCACAAGATGTGCATGCAAATGGTGCTTTTTGCAGAACGCGCACGTGGATTTCTACCAAACGACGTGCTAAGCATGCCGATGCTGCTCTTTTTAGCACCCGCGCACGCATTTGTGCGAAAACGCGTTTTAAGCATGCACATGCATCTTTTGGTAGACGCGGATGAAGTTTTCTGCAAAACCACAATATGTGCATGCAAATGGTGCTTTTTGCAGAACGCGCACGTGGATTTCTACCAAACGACGTGCTAAGCATGCCGATGCTGCTCTTTTTAGCACCCGCGCACGCATTTGTGCGAAAACGCGTTTTAAGCATGCACATGCATCTTTTGGTAGACGCGGATGAAGTTTTCTGCAAAACCACAAGATGTGCATGCAAATGGTGCTTTTTGCAGAACGCGCACGTGGATGTCTACCAAACGACGTGCTAAGCTTGCCGATGCTGTTCTTTTTAGCACCCGCGCACGGATTTGTGCGAAAACGCGTTTTAAGCATGCACATGCATCTTTTGGTAGACGCGGATGAAGTTTTCTGCAAAACCACAAGATGTGCATGCAAATGGTGCTTTTTGCAGAACGCGCACGTGGATTTCTACCAAACGACGTGCTAAGCATGCCGATGCTGCTATTTTTAGCACCCGCGCACGCATTTGTGCGAAAACGCGTTTAAGCATGCACATGCATCTTTTGGTAGACGCGGATGAAGTTTTCTGCAAAACCACAAGATGTGCATGCAAATGGTGCTTTTTGCAGAACGCGCACGTAGATTTCTGCCAAACGACGTGCTAAGCATGCCGATGCTGCTCTTTTTAGCACCCGCGCACGCATTTGTGCGAAAACGCGTTTTAAGCATGCACATGCATCTTTTGGTAGACGCGGATGAAGTTTTCTGCAAAACCACAAGATGTGCATGCAAATGGTGCTTTTTGCAGAACGCGCACGTGGATTTCTACCAAACGACGTGCTAAGCATGCCGATGCTGCTCTTTTTAGCACCCGCGCACGCATTTGTGCGAAAACGCGTTTTAAGCATGCACATGCATCTTTTGGTAGACGCGGATGAAGTTTTCTGCAAAACCACAAGATGTGCATGCAAATGGTGCTTTTTGCAGAACGCCCACGTGGATTTCTACCAAACGACGTGCTAAGCTTGCCGATGCTGCTCTTTTTAGCACCCGCGCACGGATTTGTGCGAAAACGCGTTTTAAGCATGCACATGCATCTTTTGGTAGACGCGGATGAAGTTTTCTGCAAAACCACAAGATGTGCATGCAAATGGTGCTTTTGGCAGAACGCGCACGTGGATTTCTACCAAACGACGTGCTAAGCATGCCGATGCTGCTCTTTTTAGCACCCGCGCACGCATTTGTGCGAAAACGCGTTTTAAGCATGCACATGCATCTTTTGGTAGACGCGGATGAAGTTTTCTGCAAAACCACAAGATGTGGATGGAAATGGTGCTTTTTGCAGAACGCGCACGTGGATTTCTACCAAACGACGTGCTAAGCATGCCGATGCTGCTCTTTTTACCACCCGCGCACGCATTTGTGCGAAAACGCGTTTTAAGCATGCACATGCATCTTTTGGTAGACGCTGATGAAGTTTTCTGCAAAACCACAAGATGTGCATGCAAATGGTGCTTTTTGCAGAACGCGCACGTGGATTTCTACCAAACGACGTGCTTAGCATGCCGATGCTGCTCTTTTTAGCACCCGCGCACGCATTTGTGCGAAAACGCGTTTTAAGCATGCACATGCATCTTTTGGTAGACGCGGATGAAGTTTTCTGCAAAACCACAAGATGTGCATGCAAATGGTGCTTTTTGCAGAACGCGCACGTGGATTTCTACCAAACGACGTGCTAAGCATGCCGATGCTGCTCTTTTTAGCACCCGCGCACGCATTTGTGCGAAAACGCGTTTTAAGCATGCACATGCATCTTTTGGTAGACGCGGATGAAGTTTTCTGCAAAACCACAAGATGTGCATGCAAATGGTGCTTTTTGCAGAACGCGCACGTGGATTTCTACCAAACGATGTGCTAAGCTTGCCGATGCTGCTCTTTTTAGCACCCGCGCACGGATTTGTGCGAAAACGCGTTTTAAGCATGCACATGCATCTTTTGGTAGACGCGGATGAAGTTTTCTGCAAAACCACAAGATGTGCATGCAAATGGTGCTTTTGGCAGAACGCGCACGTGGATTTCTACCACACGACGTGCTAAGCATGCCGATGCTGCTCTTTTTAGCACCCGCGCACGCATTTGTGCGAAAATGCGTTTTAAGCATGCACATGCATCTTTTGGTAGACGCGGATGAAGTTTTCTGCAAAACCACAAGATGTGCATGCAAATGGTGCTTTTTGCAGAACGCGCACGTGGATTTCTACCAAACGATGTGCTAAGCTTGCCGATGCTGCTCTTTTTAGCACCCGCGCACGGATTTGTGCGAAAACGCGTTTTAAGCATGCACATGCATCTTTTGGTAGACGCGGATGAAGTTTTCTGCAAAACCACAAGATGTGCATGCAAATGGTGCTTTTGGCAGAACGCGCACGTGGATTTCTACCACACGACGTGCTAAGCATGCCGATGCTGCTCTTTTTAGCACCCGCGCACGCATTTGTGCGAAAACGCGTTTTAAGCATGCACATGCATCTTTTGGTAGACGCGGATGCAGTTTTCTGCAAAACCACAAGATGTGCATGCAAATGGTGCTTTTTGCAGAACGCGCACGTGGATTTCTACCAAACGACGTGCTAAGCATGCCGATGCTGCTCTTTTTAGCACCCGCGCACGCATTTGTGCGAAAACGCGTTTTAAGCATGCACATGCACCTTTTGGTAGACGCGGATGAAGTTTTCTGCAAAACCACAAGATGTGCATGCAAATGGTGCTTTTTGCAGAACGCGCACGTGGATTTCTACCAAACGATGTGCTAAGCTTGCCGATGCTGCTCTTTTTAGCACCCGCGCACGGATTTGTGCGAAAACGCGTTTTAAGCATGCACATGCATCTTTTGGTAGACGCGGATGAAGTTTTCTGCAAAACCACAACATGTGCATGCAAATGGTGCTTTTGGCAGAACGCGCACGTGGATTTCTACCAAACGACGTGCTAAGCATGCCGATGCTGCTCTTTTTAGCACCCGCGCACGCATTTGTGCGAAAACGAGTTTTAAGCATGCACATGCATCTTTTGGTAGACGCGGATGCAGTTTTCTGCAAAACCACAAGATGTGCATGCAAATGGTGCTTTTTGCAGAACGCGCACGTGGATTTCTACCAAACGACGTGCTAAGCATGCCGATGCTGCTCTTTTTAGCACCCGCGCACGGATTTGTGCGAAAACGCGTTTTAAGCATGCACATGCATCTTTTGGTAGACGCGGATGAAGTTTTCTGCAAAACCACAAGATGTGCATGCAAATGGTGCTTTTTGCAGAACGCGCACGTGGATTTCTACCAAACGACGTGCTAAGCATGCCGATGCTGCTCTTTTTAGCACCCGCGACACACGCGAGACAGATACGCGTTTTAAGCATGCACATGCATCTTTTGGTAGACGCGGATGAAGTTTTCTGCAAAACCACAAGATGTGCATGCAAATGGTGCTTTTTGCAGAACGCGCACGTGAATTTCTACCAAACGACGTGCTAAGCATGCCGATGCTGCTATTTTTAGCACCCGCGCACGCATTTCTGCGAAAACGCGTTTTAAGCATGCACATGCATCTTTTGGTAGACGCGGATGAAGTTTTCTGCAAAACCACAAGATGTGCATGCAAATGGTGCTTTTTGCAGAACGCGCACGTAGATTTCTACCAAACAACGTGCTAAGCATGCCGATGCTGCTCTTTTTAGCACCCGCGCACGCATTTGTGCGAAAACGCGTTTTAAGCATGCACATGCATCTTTTGGTAGACGCGGATGAAGTTTTCTGCAAAACCACAAGATGTGCATGCAAATGGTGCTTTTTGCAGAACGCGCACGTGGATTTCTACCAAACGACGTGCTAAGCATGCCGATGCTGCCATTTTTAGCACCCGCGCACGCATTTGTGCGAAAACGCGTTTTAAGCATGCACATGCATCTTTTGGTAGACGCGGATGAAGTTTTCTGCAAAACCACAAGATGTGCATGCAAATGGTGCTTTTTGCAGAACGCGCACGTGGATTTCTACCAAACGACGTGCTAAGCATGCCGATGCTGCTCTTTTAGCACCCGCGCACGCATTTGTGCGAAAACGCGTTTTAAGCATGCACATGCATCTTTTGGTAGACGCGGATGAAGTTTTCTGCAAAACCACAAGATGTGCATGCAAATGGTGCTTTTTGCAGAACGCGCACGTGGATTTCTACCAAACGACGTGCTAAGCATGCCGATGCTGCTCTTTTTAGCACCCGCGCACGCATTTGTGCGAAAACGCGTTTTAAGCATGCACATGCATCTTTTGGTAGACGCGGATGAAGTTTTCTGCAAAACCACAAGATGTGCATGCAAATGGTGCTTTTTGCAGAACGCGCACGTGGATTTCTACCAAACGACGTGCTAAGCTTGCGGATGCTGCTCTTTTTAGCACCCGCGCACGGATTTGTGCGAAAACGCGTTTTAAGCATGCACATGCATCTTTTGGTAGACGCGGATGAAGTTTTCTGCAAAACCACAAGATGTGCATGCAAATGGTGCTTTTGGCAGAACGCGCACGTGGATTTCTACCAAACGACGTGCTAAGCATGCCGATGCTGCTCTTTTTAGCACCCGCGCACGCATTTGTGCGAAAACGCGTTTTAAGCATGCACATGCATCTTTTGGTAGACGCGGATGAAGTTTTCTGCAAAACCACAAGATGTGCATACAAATGGTGCTTTTTGCAGAACGCGCACGTGGATTTCTACCAAACGATGTGCTAAGCTTGCCGATGCTGCTCTTTTTAGCACCCGCGCACGGATTTGTGCGAAAACGCGTTTTAAGCATGCACATGCATCTTTTGGTAGACGCGGATAAAGTTTTCTGCAAAACCACAATATGTGCATGCAAATGGTGCTTTTGGCAGAACGCGCACGTGGATTTCTACCAAACGACGTGCTAAGCATGCCGATGCTGCTCTTTTTAGCACCCGCGCACGCATTTGTGCGAAAACGCGTTTTAAGCATGCACATGCATCTTTTGGTAGACGCGGATGAAGTTTTCTGCAAAACCACAAGATGTGCATACAAATGGTGCTTTTTGCAGAACGCGCACGTGGATTTCTACCAAACGATGTGCTAAGCTTGCCGATGCTGCTCTTTTTAGCACCCGCGCACGGATTTGTGCGAAAACGCGTTTTAAGCATGCACATGCATCTTTTGGTAGACGCGGATAAAGTTTTCTGCAAAACCACAATATGTGCATGCAAATGGTGCTTTTGGCAGAACGCGCACGTGGATTTCTACCAAACGACGTGCTAAGCATGCCGATGCTGCTCTTTTTAGCACCCGCGCACGCATTTGTGCGAAAACGCGTTTTAAGCATGCACATGCATCTTTTGGTAGACGCGGATGAAGTTTTCTGCAAAACCACAAGATGTGCATGCAAATGGTGCTTTTTGCAGAACGCGCACGTGGATTTCTACCAAACGACGTGCTAAGCATGCCGATGCTGCTATTTTTAGCACCCGCGCACGCATTTGTGCGAAAACGCGTTTTAAGCATGCACATGCATCTTTTGGTAGACGCGGATGAAGTTTTCTGCAAAACCACAAGATGTGCATGCAAATGGTGCTTTTTGCAGAACGCGCACGTGGATTTCTACCAAACGACGTGCTAAGCATGCCGATGCTGCTCTTTTTAGCACCCGCGCAAGCATTTGTGCGAAAACGCGTTTTAAGCATGCACATGCATCTTTTGGTAGACGCGGATGAAGTTTTCTGCAAAACCACAAGATGTGCATGCAAATGGTGCTTTCTGCAGAACGCGCACGTGGATTTCTACCAAACGACGTGCTAAGCATGCCGATGCTGCTATTTTTAGCACCCGCGCACGCATTTGTGCGAAAACGCGTTTTAAGCATTCACATGCATCTTTTGGTAGACGCGGATGAAGTTTTCTGCAAAACCACCAGATGTGCATGCAAATGGTGCTTTTTGCAGAACGCGCACGTGGATTTCTACCAAACGACGTGCTAAGCATGCCGATGCTGCTCTTTTTAGCACCCGCGCACGCATTTGTGCGAAAACGCGTTTTAAGCATGCACATGCATCTTTTGGTAGACGCGGATGAAGTTTTCTGCAAAACCACAATATGTGCATGCAAATGGTGCTTTTTGCAGAACGCGCACGTGGATTTCTACCAAACGACGTGCTAAGCATGCCGATGCTGCTCTTTTTAGCACCCGCGCACGCATTTGTGCGAAAACGCGTTTTAAGCATGCACATGCATCTTTTGGTAGACGCGGATGAAGTTTTCTCAAAACCACAAGATGTGCATGCAAATGGTGCTTTTTGCAGAACGCGCACGTGGATGTCTACCAAACGACGTGCTAAGCTTGCCGATGCTGCTCTTTTTAGCACCCGCGCACGGATTTGTGCGAGAACGCGTTTTAAGCATGCACATGCATCTTTTGGTAGACGCGGATGAAGTTTTCTGCAAAACCACAAGATGTGCATGCAAATGGTGCTTTTGGCAGAACGCGCACGTGGATTTCTGCCAAACGACGTGCTAAGCATGCCGATGCTGCTCTTTTTAGCACCCGCGCACGCATTTGTGCGAAAACGCGTTTTAAGCATGCACATGCATCTTTTGGTAGACGCGGATGAAGTTTTCGGCAAAACCACAAGATGTGCATGCAAATGGTGCTTTTTGCAGAACGCGCACGTGGATTTCTACCAAACGACGTGCTAAGCATGCCGATGCTGCTCTTTTTAGCACCCGCGCACGCATTTGTGCGAAAACGCGTTTTAAGCATGCACATGCATCTTTTGGTAGACGCGGATGAAGTTTTCTGCAAAACCACAAGATGTGCATGCAAATGGTGCTTTTTGCAGAACGCGCACGTGGATTTCTACCAAACGACGTGCTAAGCATGCCGATGCTGCTCTTTTTAGCACCCGCGCACGCATTTGTGCGAAAACGCGTTTTAAGCATGCACATGCATCTTTTGGTAGACGCGGATGAAGTTTTCTGCAAAACCACAAGATGTGCATGCAAATGGTGCTTTTTGCAGAACGCGCACGTGGATTTCTACCAAACGACGTGCTAAGCATGCCGATGCTGCTATTTTTAGCACCCGCGCACGCATTTGTGCGAAAACGCGTTTTAAGCATGCACATGCATCTTTTGGTAGACGCGGATGAAGTTTTCTGCAAAACCACAAGATGTGCATGCAAATGGTGCTTTTTGCAGAACGCGCAAGTGGATTTCTACCAAACGACGTGCTAAACATGCCGATGCTGCTCTTTTTAGCACCCGCGCACGCATTTGTGCGAAAACGCGTTTTAAGCATGCACATGCATCTTTTGGTAGACGCGGATGAAGTTTTCTGCAAAACCACAAGATGTGCATGCAAATGGTGCTTTTTGCAGAACGCGCACGTGGATTTCTACCAAACGACGTGCTAAGCATGCCGATGCTGCTCTTTTTAGCACCCGCGCACGCATTTGTGCGAAAACGCGTTTTAAGCATGCACATGCATCTTTTGGTAGACGCGGATGAAGTTTTCTGCAAAACCACAAGATGTGCATGCAAATGGTGCTTTTTGCAGAACGCGCACGTGGATTTCTACCAAACGACGTGCTAAGCTTGCCGATGCTGCTCTTTTTAGCACCCGCGCACGGATTTGTGCGAAAACGCGTTTTAAGCATGCACATGCATCTTTTGGTAGACGCGGATGAAGTTTTCTGCAAAACCACAATGTGCATGCAAATGGTGCTTTTGGCAGAACGCGCACGTGGATTTCTACCAAACGACGTGCTAAGCATGCCGATGCTGCTCTTTTTAGCACCCGCGCACGCATTTGTGCGAAAACGCGTTTTAAGCATGCACATGCATCTTTTGGTAGACGCGGATGAAGTTTTCTGCAAAACCACAAGATGTGGCATGCAAATGGTGCTTTTTGCAGAACGCGCACGTGGATTTCTACCAAACGACGTGCTAAGCATGCCGATGCTGCTCTTTTTAGCACCCGCGCACGGATTTGTGCGAAAAACGCGTTTTAAGCATGCACATGCATCTTTTGGTAGACGCGGATGAAGTTTTCTGCAAAACCACAAGATGTGCATGCAAATGGTGCTTTTGGTAGAACGCGCACGTGGATTTCTACCAAACGACGTGCTAAGCATGCCGATGCTGCTCTTTTTAGCACCCGCGCACGCATTTGTGCGAAAACGCGTTTTAAGCATGCACATGCATCTTTTGGTAGACGCGGATGAAGTTTTCTGCAAAACCACAAGATGTGCATGCAAATGGTGCTTTTTGCAGAACGCGCACGTGGATTTCTACCAAACGACGTGCTAAGCATGCCGATGCTGCTCTTTTTAGCACCCGCGCACGCATTTGTGCGAAAACGCGTTTTAAGCATGCACATGCATCTTTTGGTAGACGCGGATGAAGTTTTCTGCAAAACCACAAGATGTGCATGCAAATGGTGCTTTTTGCAGAACACGCACGTGGATTTCTACCAAACGACGTGCTAAGCATGCCGATGCTGCTCTTTTTAGCACCCGCGCACGGATTTGTGCGAAAACGCGTTTTAAGCATGCACATGCATCTTTTGGTAGACGCGGATGAAGTTTTCTGCAAAACCACAAGATGTGCATGCAAATGGTGCTTTTTGCAGAACGCGCACGTGGATTTCTACCAAACGACGTGCTAAGCATGCCGATGCTGCCATTTTTAGCACCCGCGCAAACATTTGTGCGAAAACGCGTTTTAAGCATGCACATGCATCTTTTGGTAGACGCGGATGAAGTTTTCTGCAAAACCACAAGATGTGCATGCAAATGGTGCTTTTTGCAGAACGCGCACGTGGATTTCTACCAAACGACGTGCTAAGCATGCCGATGCTGCTCTTTTTAGCACCCGCGCACGCATTTGTGCGAAAACGCGTTATTAAGCATGCACATGCATCTTTTGGTAGACGCGGATGAAGTTTTCTGCAAAACCACAAGATGTGCATGCAAATGGTGCTTTTTGCAGAACGCGCACGTGGATTTCTACCAAACGACGTGCTAAGCATGCCGATGCTGCTCTTTTTAGCACCCGCGCACGCATTTGTGCGAAAACGCGTTTTAAGCATGCACATGCATCTTTTGGTAGACGCGGATGAAGTTTTCTGCAAAACCACAAGATGTGCATGCAAATGGTGCTTTTTGCAGAACGCGCACGTGGATTTCTACCAAACGACGTGCTAAGCTTGCCGATGCTGCTCTTTTAGCACCCGCGCACGGATTTGTGCGAAAACGCGTTTTAAGCATGCACATGCATCTTTTGGTAGACGCGGATGAAGTTTTCTGCAAAACCACAAGATCTGCATGCAAATGGTGCTTTTGGCAGAACGCGCACGTAGATTTCTACCAAACGACGTGCTAAGCATGCCGATGCTGCTCTTTTTAGCACCCGCGCACGCATTTGTGCGAAAACGCGTTTTAAGCATGCACATGCATCTTTTGGTAGACGCGGATGAAGTTTTCTGCAAAACCACAAGATGTGCATACAAATGGTGCTTTTGGCAGAACGCGCACGTGGATTTCTACCAAACGATGTGCTAAGCTTGCCGATGCTGCTCTTTTTAGCACCCGCGCACGGATTTGTGCGAAAACGCGTTTTAAGCATGCACATGCATCTTTTGGTAGACGCGGATGAAGTTTTCTGCAAAACCACAAGATGTGCATGCAAATGGCGCTTTTGGCAGAACGCGCACGTGGATTTCTACCAAACGACGTGCTAAGCATGCCGATGCTGCTCTTTTTAGCACCCGCGCACGCATTTGTGCGAAAACGCGTTTTAAGCATGCACATGCATCTTTTGGTAGACGCGGATGAAGTTTTCTGCAAAACCACAAGATGTGCATGCAAATGGTGCTTTTTGCAGAACGCGCACGTGGATTTCTACCAAACGACGTGCTAAGCATGCCGATGCTGCTATTTTTAGCACCCGCGCACGCATTTGTGCGAAAACGCGTTTTAAGCATGCACATGCATCTTTTGGTAGACGCGGATGAAGTTTTCTGCAAAACCACAAGATGTGCATGCAAATGGTGCTTTTTGCAGAACGCGCACGTGGATTTCTACCAAACGACGTGCTAAGCATGCCGATGCTGCTCTTTTTAGCACCCGCGCAAGCATTTGTGCGAAAACGCGTTTTAAGCATGCACATGCATCTTTTGGTAGACGTGGATGAAGTTTTCTGCAAAACCACAAGATGTGCATGCAAATGGTGCTTTTGGCAGAACGCGCACGTGGATTTCTACCAAACGACGTGCTAAGCATGCCGATGCTGCTCTTTTTAGCACCCGCGCACGCATTTGTGCGAAAAACGCGTTTTAAGCATGCACATGCATCTTTTGGTAGACGCGGATGAAGTTTTCTGCAAAACCACAAGATGTGCATGCAAATGGTGGTTTTTGCAGAACGCGCACGTGGATTTCTACCAAACGACGTGCTAAGCATGCCGATGCTGCTCTTTTTAGCACCCGCGCACGCATTTGTGCGAAAACGCGTTTTAAGCATGCACATGCATCTTTTGGTAGACGCGGATGAAGTTTTTCTGCAAAACCACAAGATGTGCATGCAAATGGTGCTTTTTGCAGAACACGCACGTGGATTTCTACCAAACGACGTGCTAAGCATGCCGATGCTGCTCTTTTTAGCACCCGCGCACGGATTTGTGCGAAAACGCGTTTTAAGCATGCACATGCATCTTTTGGTAGACGCGGATGAAGTTTTCTGCAAAACCACAAGATGTGCATGCAAATGGTGCTTTTTGCAGAACGCGCACGTGGATTTCTACCAAACGACGTGCTAAGCATGCCGATGCTGCCATTTTAGCACCCGCGCAAACATTTGTGCGAAAACGCGTTTTAAGCATGCACATGCATCTTTTGGTAGACGCGGATGAAGTTTTCTGCAAAACCACAAGATGCGCATGCAAATGGTGCTTTTTGCAGAACGCGCACGTGGATTTCTACCAAACGACGTGCTAAGCATGCCGATGCTGCTCTTTTTAGCACCCGCGCACGCATTTGTGCGAAAACGCGTTTTAAGCATGCACATGCATCTTTTGGTAGACGCGGATGAAGTTTTCTGCAAAACCACAAGATGTGCATGCAAATGGTGCTTTTTGCAGAACGCGCACGTGGATTTCTACCAAACGACGTGCTAAGCATGCCGATGCTGCTCTTTTTAGCACCCGCGCACGCATTTGTGCGAAAACGCGTTTTAAGCATGCACATGCATCTTTTGGTAGACGCGGATGAAGTTTTCTGCAAAACCACAAGATGTGCATGCAAATGGTGCTTTTTGCAGAACGCGCACGTGGATTTCTACCAAACGACGTGCTAAGCTTGCCGATGCTGCTCTTTTTAGCACCCGCGCACGGATTTGTGCGAAAACGCGTTTTAAGCATGCACATGCATCTTTTGGTAGACGCGGATGAAGTTTTCTGCAAAACCACAAGATGTGCATGCAAATGGTGCTTTTGGCAGAACGCGCACGTAGATTTCTACCAAACGACGTGCTAAGCATGCCGATGCTGCTCTTTTTAGCACCCGCGCACGCATTTGTGCGAAAACGCGTTTTAAGCATGCACATGCATCTTTTCGTAGACGCGGATGAAGTTTTCTGCAAAACCACAAGATGTGCATACAAATGGTGCTTTTTGCAGAACGCGCACGTGGATTTCTACCAAACGATGTGCTAAGCTTGCCGATGCTGCTCTTTTTAGCACCCGCGCACGGATTTGTGCGAAAACGCGTTTTAAGCATGCACATGCATCTTTTGGTAGACGCGGATGAAGTTTTCTGCAAAACCACAAGATGTGCATGCAAATGGCGCTTTTGGCAGAACGCGCACGTGGATTTCTACCAAACGACGTGCTAAGCATGCCGATGCTGCTCTTTTTAGCACCCGCGCACGCATTTGTGCGAAAACGCGTTTTAAGCATGCACATGCATCTTTTGGTAGACGCGGATGAAGTTTTCTGCAAAACCACAAGATGTGCATGCAAATGGTGCTTTTTGCAGAACGCGCACGTGGATTTCTACCAAACGACGTGCTAAGCATGCCGATGCTGCTATTTTTAGCACCCGCGCACGCATTTGTGCGAAAACGCGTTTTAAGCATGCACATGCATCTTTTGGTAGACGCGGATGAAGTTTTCTGCAAAACCACAAGATGTGCATGCAAATGGTGCTTTTTGCAGAACGCGCACGTGGATTTCTACCAAACGACGTGCTAAGCATGCCGATGCTGCTCTTTTTAGCACCCGCGCAAGCATTTGTGCGAAAACGCGTTTTAAGCATGCACATGCATCTTTTGGTAGACGCGGATGAAGTTTTCTGCAAAACCACAAGATGTGCATGCAAATGGTGCTTTTGGCAGAACGCGCACGTGGATTTCTACCAAACGACGTGCTAAGCATGCCGATGCTGCTCTTTTTAGCACCCGCGCACGCATTTGTGCGAAAACGCGTTTTAAGCATGCACATGCATCTTTTGGTAGACGCGGATGAAGTTTTCTGCAAAACCACAAGATGTGCATGCAAATGGTGCTTTTTTGCAGAACGCGCACGTGGATTTCTACCAAACGACGTGCTAAGCATGCCGATGCTGCTCTTTTTAGCACCCGCGCACGCATTTGTGCGAAAACGCGGTTTTAAGCATGCACATGCATCTTTTGGTAGACGCGGATGAAGTTTTCTGCAAAACCACAAGATGTGCATGCAAATGGTGCTTTTTGCAGAACGCGCACGTGGATTTCTACCAAACGACGTGCTAAGCATGCCGATGCTGCCATTTTTAGCACCCGCGCACGCATTTGTGCGAAAACGCGTTTTAAGCATGCACATGCATCTTTTGGTAGACGCGGATGAAGTTTTCTGCAAAGCCACAAGATGTGCATGCAAATGGTGCTTTTTGCAGAACGCGCACGTGGATTTCTACCAAACGACGTGCTAAGCATGCCGATGCTGCTCTTTTTAGCACCCGCGCACGCATTTGTGCGAAAACGCGTTTTAAGCATGCACATGCATCTTTTGGTAGACGCGGATGAAGTTTTCTGCAAAACCACAAGATGTGCATGCAAATGGTGCTTTTTGCAGAACGCGCACGTGGATTTCTACCAAACGACGTGCTAAGCTTGCCGATGCTGCTCTTTTTAGCACCCGCGCACGGATTTGTGCGAAAACGCGTTTTAAGCATGCACATGCATCTTTTGGTAGACGCGGATGAAGTTTTCTGCAAAACCACAAGATGTGCATGCAAATGGTGCTTTTGGCAGAACGCGCACGTAGATTTCTACCAAACGACGTGCTAAGCATGCCGATGCTGCTCTTTTTAGCACCCGCGCACGCATTTGTGCGAAAACGCGTTTTAAGCATGCACATGCATCTTTTGGTAGACGCGGATGAAGTTTTCTGCAAAACCACAAGATGTGCATACAAATGGTGCTTTTTGCAGAACGCGCACGTGGATTTCTACCAAACGATGTGCTAAGCTTGCCGATGCTGCTCTTTTTAGCACCCGCGCACGGATTTGTGCGAAAACGCGTTTTAAGCATGCACATGCATCTTTTGGTAGACGCGGATGAAGTTTTCTGCAAAACCACAAGATGTGCATGCAAATGGTGCTTTTGGCAGAACGCGCACGTGGATTTCTACCAAACGACGTGCTAAGCATGCCGATGCTGCTCTTTTTAGCACCCGCGCACGCATTTGTGCGAAAACGCGTTTTAAGCATGCACATGCATCTTTTGGTAGACGCGGATGAAGTTTTCTGCAAAACCACAAGATGTGCATGCAAATGGTGCTTTTTGCAGAACGCGCACGTGGATTTCTACCAAACGACGTGCTAAGCATGCCGATGCTGCTATTTTTAGCACCCGCGCACGCATTTGTGCGAAAACGCGTTTTAAGCATGCACATGCATCTTTTGGTAGACGCGGATGAAGTTTTCTGCAAAACCACAAGATGTGCATGCAAATGGTGCTTTTTGCAGAACGCGCACGTGGATTTCTACCAAACGACGTGCTAAGCATGCCGATGCTGCTCTTTTTAGCACCCGCGCAAGCATTTGTGCGAAAACGCGTTTTAAGCATGCACATGCATCTTTTGGTAGACGCGGATGAAGTTTTCTGCAAAACCACAAGATGTGCATGCAAATGGTGCTTTCTGCAGAACGCGCACGTGGATTTCTACCAAACGACGTGCTAAGCATGCCGATTTTTAGCACCCGCGCACGCATTTGTGCGAAAACGCGTTTTAAGCATTCACATGCATCTTTTGGTAGACGCGGATGAAGTTTTCTGCAAAACCACAAGATGTGCATGCAAATGGTGCTTTTTGCAGAACGCGCACGTGGATTTCTACCAAACGACGTGCTAAGCATGCCGATGCTGCTCTTTTTAGCACCCGCGCACGCATTTGTGCGAAAACGCGTTTTAAGCATGCACATGCATCTTTTGGTAGACGCGGATGAAGTTTTCTGCAAAACCACAATATGTGCATGCAAATGGTGCTTTTTGCAGAACGCGCACGTGGATTTCTACCAAACGACGTGCTAAGCATGCCGATGCTGCTCTTTTTAGCACCCGCGCACGCATTTGTGCGAAAACGCGTTTTAAGCATGCACATGCATCTTTTGGTAGACGCGGATGAAGTTTTCTGCAAAACCACAAGATGTGCATGCAAATGGTGCTTTTTGCAGAACGCGCACGTGGATGTCTACCAAACGACGTGCTAAGCTTGCCGATGCTGCTCTTTTTAGCACCCGCGCACGGATTTGTGCGAAAACGCGTTTTAAGCATGCACATGCATCTTTTGGTAGACGCGGATGAAGTTTTCTGCAAAACCACAAGATGTGCATGCAAATGGTGCTTTTGGCAGAACGCGCACGTAGATTTCTACCAAACGACGTGCTAAGCATGCCGATGCTGCTCTTTTTAGCACCCGCGCACGCATTTGTGCGAAAACGCGTTTTAAGCATGCACATGCATCTTTTGGTAGACGCGGATGAAGTTTTCGGCAAAACCACAAGATGTGCATACAAATGGTGCTTTTTGCAGAACGCGCATGTGGATTTCTACCAAACGATGTGCTAAGCTTGCCGATGCTGCTCTTTTTAGCACCCGCGCACGGATTTGTGCGAAAACGCGTTTTAAGCATGCACATGCATCTTTTGGTAGACGCGGATGAAGTTTTCTGCAAAACCACAAGATGTGCATGCAAATGGTGCTTTTGGCAGAACGCGCACGTGGATTTCTACCAAACGACGTGCTAAGCATGCCGATGCTGCTCTTTTTAGCACCCGCGCACGCATTTGTGCGAAAACGCGTTTTAAGCATGCACATGCATCTTTTGGTAGACGCGGATGAAGTTTTCTGCAAAACCACAAGATGTGCATGCAAATGGTGCTTTTTGCAGAACGCGCTAGTGGATTTCTACCAAACGACGTGCTAAGCATGCCGATGCTGCTATTTTTAGCACCCGCGCACGCATTTGTGCGAAAACGCGTTTTAAGCATGCACATGCATCTTTTGGTAGACGCGGATGAAGTTTTCTGCAAAACCACAAGATGTGCATGCAAATGGTGCTTTTTGCAGAACGCGCACGTGGATTTCTACCAAACGACGTGCTAAGCATGCCGATGCTGCTCTTTTTAGCACCCGCGCAAGCATTTGTGCGAAAACGCGTTTTAAGCATGCACATGCATCTTTTGGTAGACGCGGATGAAGTTTTCTGCAAAACCACAAGATGTGCATGCAAATGGTGCTTTCTGCCGAACGCGCACGTGGATTTCTACCAAACGACGTGCTAAGCATGCCGATTTTTAGCACCCGCGCACGCATTTGTGCGAAAACGCGTTTTAAGCATTCACATGCATCTTTTGGTAGACGCGGATGAAGTTTTCTGCAAAACCACAAGATGTGCATGCAAATGGTGCTTTTTGCAGAACGCGCACGTGGATTTCTACCAAACGACGTGCTAAGCATGCCGATGCTGCTCTTTTTAGCACCCGCGCACGCATTTGTGCGAAAACGCGTTTTAAGCATGCACATGCATCTTTTGGTAGACGCGGATGAAGTTTTCTGCAAAACCACAATATGTGCATGCAAATGGTGCTTTTTGCAGAACGCGCACGTGGATTTCTACCAAACGACGTGCTAAGCATGCCGATGCTGCTCTTTTTAGCACCCGCGCACGCATTTGTGCGAAAACGCGTTTTAAGCATGCACATGCATCTTTTGGTAGACGCGGATGAAGTTTTCTGCAAAACCACAAGATGTGCATGCAAATGGTGCTTTTTGCAGAACGCGCACGTGGATGTCTACCAAACGACGTGCTAAGCTTGCCGATGCTGCTCTTTTTAGCACCCGCGCACGGATTTGTGCGAAAACGCGTTTTAAGCATGCACATGCATCTTTTGGTAGACGCGGATGAAGTTTTCTGCAAAACCACAAGATGTGCATGCAAATGGTGCTTTTGGCAGAACGCGCACGTGGATTTCTACCAAACGACGTGCTAAGCATGCCGATGCTGCTCTTTTTAGCACCCGCGCACGCATTTCTGCGAAAACGCGTTTTAAGCATGCACATGCATCTTTTGGTAGACGCGGATGAAGTTTTCTGCAAAACCACAAGATGTGCATGCAAATGGTGCTTTTTGCAGAACGCGCACGTGGATTTCTACCAAACGACGTGCTAAGCATGCCGATGCTGCTCTTTTTAGCACCCGCGCACGGATTTGTGCGAAAACGCGTTTTAAGCATGCACATGCATCTTTTGGTAGACGCGGATGAAGTTTTCTGCAAAACCACAAGATGTGCATGCAAATGGTGCTTTTGGCAGAACGCGCACGTGGATTTCTACCAAACGACGTGCTAAGCATGCCGATGCTGCTCTTTTTAGCACCCGCGCACGCATTTGTGCGAAAACGCGTTTTAAGCATGCACATGCATCTTTTGGTAGACGCGGATGAAGTTTTCTGCAAAACCACAAGATGTGCATGCAAATGGTGCTTTTTGCAGAACGCGCACGTGGATTTCTACCAAACGACGTGCTAAGCATGCCGATGCTGCTCTTTTTAGCACCCGCGCACGCATTTGTGCGAAAACGCGTTTTAAGCATGCACATGCATCTTTTGGTAGACGCGGATGAAGTTTTCTGCAAAACCACAAGATGTGCATGCAAATGGTGCTTTTTGCAGAACGCGCACGTGGATTTCTACCAAACGACGTGCTAAGCATGCCGATGCTGCTCTTTTTAGCACCCGCGCACGCATTTGTGCGAAAACGCGTTTTAAGCATGCACATGCATCTTTTGGTAGTCGCGGATGAAGTTTTCTGCAAAACCACAAGATGTGCATGCAAATGGTGCTTTTTGCAGAACGCGCACGTGGATTTCTACCAAATGACGTGCTAAGCATGCCGATGCTGCTCTTTTTAGCACCCGCGCACGCATTTGTGCGAAAACGCGTTTTAAGCATGCACATGCATCTTTTGGTAGACGCGGATGAAGTTTTCTGCAAAACCACAAGATGTGCATGCAAATGGTGCTTTTTGCAGAACGCGCACGTGGATTTCTACCAAACGACGTGCTAAGCATGCCGATGCTGCTCTTTTTAGCACCCGCGCACGCATTTGTGCGAAAACGCGTTTTAAGCATGCACATGCATCTTTTGGTAGACGCGGATGAAGTTTTCTGCAAAACCACAAGATGTGCATGCAAATGGTGCTTTTTGCAGAACGCGCACGTGGATTTCTACCAAACGACGTGCTAAGCTTGCCGATGCTGCTCTTTTTAGCACCCGCGCACGGATTTGTGCGAAAACGCGTTTTAAGCATGCACATGCATCTTTTGGTAGACGCGGATGAAGTTTTCTGCAAAACCACAAGATGTGCATGCAAATGGTGCTTTTTGCAGAACGCGCACGTGGATTTCTACCAAACGACGTGCTAAGCATGCCGATGCTGCTCTTTTTAGCACCCGCGCACGGATTTGTGCGAAAACGCGTTTTAAGCATGCACATGCATCTTTTGGTAGACGCGGATGAAGTTTTCTGCAAAACCACAAGATGTGCATGCAAATGGTGCTTTTGGCAGAACGCGCACGTGGATTTCTACCAAACGACGTGCTAAGCATGCCGATGCTGCTCTTTTTAGCACCCGCGCACGCATTTGTGCGAAAACGCATTTTAAGCATGCACATGCATCTTTTGGTAGACGCGGATGAAGTTTTCTGCAAAACCACAAGATGTGCATGCAAATGGTGCTTTTTGCAGAACGCGCACGTGGATTTCTACCAAACGACGTGCTAAGCTTGCCGATGCTGCTCTTTTTAGCACCCCGCACGGATTTGTGCGAAAACGCGTTTTAAGCATGCACATGCATCTTTTGGTAGACGCGGATGAAGTTTTCTGCAAAACCAAAAGATGTGCATGCAAATGGTGCTTTTGGCAGAACGCGCACGTGGATTTCTACCAAACGGCGTGCTAAGCATGCCGATGCTGCTCTTTTTAGCACCCGCGCACGCATTTGTGCGAAAACGCGTTTTAAGCATGCACATGCATCTTTTGGTAGACGCGGATGAAGTTTTCTGCAAAACCACAAGATGTGCATGCAAATGGTGCTTTTTGCAGAACGCGCACGTGGATTTCTACCAAACGACGTGCTGAGCATGCCGATGCTGCTCTTTTTAGCACCCGCGCACGGATTTGTGCGAAAACGCGTTTTAAGCATGCACATGCATCTTTTGGTAGACGCGGATGAAGTTTTCTGCAAAACCACAAGATGTGCATGCAAATGGTGCTTTTTGCAGAACGCGCACGTGGATTTCTACCAAACGACGTGCTAAGCATGCCGATGCTGCTCTTTTTAGCACCCGCGCACGGATTTGTGCGAAAACGCGTTTTAAGCATGCACATGCATCTTTTGGTAGACGCGGATGAAGTTTTCTGCAAAACCACAAGATGTGCATGCAAATGGTGCTTTTGGCAGAACGCGCACGTGGATTTCTACCAAACGACGTGCTAAGCATGCCGATGCTGCTCTTTTTAGCACCCGCGCACGCATTTGTGCGAAAACGCGTTTTAAGCATGCACATGCATCTTTTGGTAGACGCGGATGAAGTTTTCTGCAAAACCACAAGATGTGCATGCAAATGGTGCTTTTGGCAGAACGCGCACGTGGATTTCTACCAAACGACGTGCTAAGCATGCCGATGCTGCTCTTTTTAGCACCCGCGCACGCATTTGTGCGAAAACGCGTTTTAAGCATGCACATGCATCTTTTGGTAGACGCGGATGAAGTTTTCTGCAAAACCACAAGATGTGCATGCAAATGGTGCTTTTTGCAGAACGCGCACGTGGATTTCTACCAAACGACGTGCTAAGCATGCCGATGCTGCTCTTTTTAGCACCCGCGCACGGATTTGTGCGAAAACGCGTTTTAAGCATGCACATGCATCTTTTGGTAGACGCGGATGAAGTTTTCTGCAAAACCACAAGATGTGCATGCAAATGGTGCTTTTGGCAGAACGCGCACGTGGATTTCTACCAAACGACGTGCTAAGCATGCCGATGCTGCTCTTTTTAGCACCCGCGCACGCATTTGTGCGAAAACGCGTTTTAAGCATGCACATGCATCTTTTGGTAGACGCGGATGAAGTTTTCTGCAAAACCACAAGATGTGCATGCAAATGGTGCTTTTTGCAGAACGCGCACGTGGATTTCTACCAAATGACGTGCTAAGCATGCCGATGCTGCTCTTTTTAGCACCCGCGCACGCATTTGTGCGAAAACGCGTTTTAAGCATGCACATGCATCTTTTGGTAGACGCGGATGAAGTTTTCTGCAAAACCACAAGATGTGCATGCAAATGGTGCTTTTTGCAGAACGCGCACGTGGATTTCTACCAAACGACGTGCTAAGCATGCCGATGCTGCTCTTTTTAGCACCCGCGCACGCATTTGTGCGAAAACGCGTTTTAAGCATGCACATGCATCTTTTGGTAGACGCGGATGAAGTTTTCTGCAAAACCACAAGATGTGCATGCAAATGGTGCTTTTTGCAGAACGCGCACGTGGATTTCTACCAAACGACGTGCTAAGCTTGCCGATGCTGCTCTTTTTAGCACCCGCGCACGGATTTGTGCGAAAACGCGTTTTAAGCATGCACATGCATCTTTTGGTAGACGCGGATGAAGTTTTCTGCAAAACCACAAGATGTGCATGCAAATGGTGCTTTTGGCAGAACGCGCACGTGGATTTCTACCAAACGACGTGCTAAGCATGCCGATGCTGCTCTTTTTAGCACCCGCGCACGCATTTGTGCGAAAACGCGTTTTAAGCATGCACATGCATCTTTTGGTAGACGCGGATGAAGTTTTCTGCAAAACCACAAGATGTGCATGCAAATGGTGCTTTTTGCAGAACGCGCACGTGGATTTCTACCAAACGACGTGCTAAGCATGCCGATGCTGCTCTTTTTAGCACCCGCGCACGGATTTGTGCGAAAACGCGTTTTAAGCATGCACATGCATCTTTTGGTAGACGCGGATGAAGTTTTCTGCAAAACCACAAGATGTGCATGCAAATGGTGCTTTTGGCAGAACGCGCACGTGGATGTCTACCAAACGACGTGCTAAGCATGCCGATGCTGCTCTTTTTAGCACCCGCGCACGCATTTGTGCGAAAACGCGTTTTAAGCATGCACATGCATCTTTTGGTAGACGCGGATGAAGTTTTCTGCAAAACCACAAGATGTGCATGCAAATGGTGCTTTTTGCAGAACGCGCACGTGGATTTCTACCAAACGACGTGCTAAGCTTGCCGATGCTGCTCTTTTTAGCACCCGCGCACGGATTTGTGCGAAAACGCGTTTTAAGCATGCACATGCATCTTTTGGTAGACGCGGATGAAGTTTTCTGCAAAACCAAAAGATGTGCATGCAAATGGTGCTTTTGGTAGAACGCGCACGTGGATTTCTACCAAACGGCGTGCTAAGCATGCCGATGCTGCTCTTTTTAGCACCCGCGCACGCATTTGTGCGAAAACGCGTTTTAAGCATGCACATGCATCTTTTGGTAGACGCGGATGAAGTTTTCTGCAAAACCACAAGATGTGCATGCAAATGGTGCTTTTTGCAGAACGCGCACGTGGATTTCTACCAAACGACGTGCTAAGCATCCCGATGCTGCTCTTTTTAGCACCCGCGCACGGATTTGTGCGAAAACGCGTTTTAAGCATGCACATGCATCTTTTGGTAGACGCGGATGAAGTTTTCTGCAAAACCACAAGATGTGCATGCAAATGGTGCTTTTGGCAGAACGCGCACGTGGATTTCTACCAAACGACGTGCTAAGCATGCCGATGCTGCTCTTTTTAGCACCCGCGCACGCATTTGTGCGAAAACGCGTTTTAAGCATGCACATGCATCTTTTGGTAGACGCGGATGAAGTTTTCTGCAAAACCACAAGATGTGCATGCAAATGGTGCTTTTTGCAGAACGCGCACGTGGATTTCTACCAAACGACGTGCTAAGCATGCCGATGCTGCTCTTTTTAGCACCCGCGCACGCATTTGTGCGAAAACGCGTTGTAAGCATGCACATGCATCTTTTGGTAGACGCGGATGAAGTTTTCTGCAAAACCACAAGATGTGCATGCAAATGGTGCTTTTGGCAGAACGCGCACGTGGATTTCTACCAAACGACGTGCTAAGCATGCCGATGCTGCTCTTTTTAGCACCCGCGCACGCATTTGTGCGAAAACGCGTTTTAAGCATGCACATGCATCTTTTGGTAGACGCGGATGAAGTTTTCTGCAAAACCACAATATGTGCATGCAAATGGTGCTTTTTGCAGAACGCGCACGTGGATTTCTACCAAACGACGTGCTAAGCATGCCGATGCTGCTCTTTTTAGCACCCGCGCACGGATTTGTGCGAAAACGCGTTTTAAGCATGCACATGCATCTTTTGGTAGACGCGGATGAAGTTTTCTGCAAAACCACAAGATGTGCATGCAAATGGTGCTTTTGGCAGAACGCGCACGTGGATTTCTACCAAACGACGTGCTAAGCATGCCGATGCTGCTCTTTTTAGCACCCGCGCACGCATTTGTGCGAAAACGCGTTTTAAGCATGCACATGCATCTTTTGGTAGACGCGGATGAAGTTTTCTGCAAAACCACAAGATGTGCATGCAAATGGTGCTTTTTGCAGAACGCGCACGTGGATTTCTACCAAACGACGTGCTAAGCATGCCGATGCTGCTCTTTTTAGCACCCGCGCACGCATTTGTGCGAAAACGCGTTTTAAGCATGCACATGCATCTTTTGGTAGACGCGGATGAAGTTTTCTGCAAAACCACAAGATGTGCATGCAAATGGTGCTTTTGGCAGAACGCGCACGTGGATTTCTACCAAACGACGTGCTAAGCATGCCGATGCTGCTCTTTTTAGCACCCGCGCACGCATTTGTGCGAAAACGCGTTTTAAGCATGCACATGCATCTTTTGGTAGACGCGGATGAAGTTTTCTGCAAAACCACGAGATGTGCATGCAAATGGTGCCTTTTGCAGAACGCGCACGTGGATTTCTACCAAACGACGTGCTAAGCATGCCGATGCTGCTCTTTTTAGCACCCGCGCACGGATTTGTGCGAAAACGCGTTTTAAGCATGCACATGCATCTTTTGGTAGACGCGGATGAAGTTTTCTGCAAAACCACAAGATGTGCATGCAAATGGTGCTTTTGGCAGAACGCGCACGTGGATTTCTACCAAACGACGTGCTAAGCATGCCGATGCTGCTCTTTTTAGCACCCGCGCACGCATTTGTGCGAAAACGCGTTTTAAGCATGCACATGCATCTTTTGGTAGACGCGGATGAAGTTTTCTGCAAAACCACAAGATGTGCATGCAAATGGTGCTTTTTGCAGAACGCGCATGTGGATTTCTACCAAACGACGTGCTAAGCATGCCGATGCTGCTCTTTTTAGCACCCGCGCACGGATTTGTGCGAAAACGCGTTTTAAACATGCACATGCATCTTTTGGTAGACGCGGATGAAGTTTTCTGCAAAACCACAAGATGTGCATGCAAATGGTGCTTTTGGCAGAACGCGCACGTGGATTTCTACCAAACGACGTGCTAAGCATGCCGATGCTGCTTTTTTTAGCACCCGCGCACGCATTTGTGCGAAAACGCGTTTTAAGCATGCACATGCATCTTTTGGTAGACGCGGATGAAGTTTTCTGCAAAACCACAAGATGTGCATGCAAATGGTGCTTTTTGCAGAACGCGCACGTGGATTTCTACCAAACGACGTGCTAAGCATGCCGATGCTGCTCTTTTTAGCACCCGCGCACGGATTTGTGCGAAAACGCGTTTTAAGCATGCACATGCATCTTTTGGTAGACGCGGATGAAGTTTTCTGCAAAACCACAAGATGTGCATGCAAATGGTGCTTTTGGCAGAACGCGCACGTGGATTTCTACCAAACGACGTGCTAAGCATGCCGATGCTGCTCTTTTTAGCACCCGCACACGGATTTGTGCGAAAACGCGTTTTAAGCATGCACATGCATCTTTTGGTAGACGCGGATGAAGTTTTCTGCAAAACCACAAGATGTGCATGCAAATGGTGCTTTTGGCAGAACGCGCACGTGGATTTCTACCAAACGACGTGCTAAGCATGCCGATGCTGCTCTTTTTAGCACCCGCGCACGGATTTGTGCGAAAACGCGTTTTAAGCATGCACATGCATCTTTTGGTAGACGCGGATGAAGTTTTCTGCAAAACCACAAGATGTGCATGCAAATGGTGCTTTTCGCAGAACGCGCACGTGGATTTCTACCAAACGACGTGCTAAGCATGCCGATGCTGCTCTTTTTAGCACCCGCGCACGCATTTGTGCGAAAACGCGTTTTAAGCAGCACATGCATCTTTTGGTAGACGCGGATGAAGTTTTCTACAAAACCACAAGATGTGCATGCAAATGGTGCTTTTTGCAGAACGCGCACGTGGATTTCTACCAAACGACGTGCTAAGCATGCCGATGCTGCTCTTTTTAGCACACGCGCACGGATTTGTGCGAAAACGCGTTTTAAGCATGCACATGCATCTGTTGGTAGACGCGGATGAAGTTTTCTGCAAAACCACAAGATGTGCATGCAAATGGTGCTTTTGGCAGAACGCGCACGTGGATATCTACCAAACGACGTGCTAAGCATGCCGATGCTGCTCTTTTTAGCACCCGCGCACGGATTTGTGCGAAAACGCGTTTTAAGCATGCACATGCATCTTTTGGTAGACGCGGATGAAGTTTTCTGCAAAACCACAAGATGTGCATGCAAATGGTGCTTTTGGCAGAACGCGCACGTGGATTTCTACCAAACGACGTGCTAAGCATGCCGATGCTGCTCTTTTTAGCACCCGCGCACGCATTTGTGCGAAAACGCGTTTTAAGCATGCACATGCATCTTTTGGTAGACGCGGATGAAGTTTTCTGCAAAACCACAAGATGTGCATGCAAATGGTGCTTTTGGCAGAACGCGCACGTGGATTTCTACCAAACGACGTGCTAAGCATGCCGATGCTGCTCTTTTTAGCACCCGCGCATGCATTTGTGCGAAAACGCGTTTTAAGCATGCACATGCATCTTTTGGTAGACGCGGATGAAGTTTTCTGCAAAACCACAAGATGTGCATGCAAATGGTGCTTTTTGCAGAACGCGCACGTGGATTTCTACCAAACGACGTGCTAAGCATGCCGATGCTGCTCTTTTTAGCACCCGCGCACGCATTTGTGCGAAAACGCGTTTTAAGCATTTCATGCATCTTTTGGTAGACGCGGATGAAGTTTTCTGCAAAACCACAAGATGTGCATGCAAATGGTGCTTTTTGCAGAACGCGCACGTGGATTTCTACCAAACGACGTGCTAAGCATGCCGATGCTGCTCTTTTTAGCACCCGCGCACGGATTTGTGCGAAAACGCGTTTTCAGCATGCACATGCATCTTTTGGTAGACGCGGATGAAGTTTTCTGCAAAACCACAAGATGTGCATGCAAATGGTGCTTTTGGCAGAACGCGCACGTGGATTTCTACCAAACGACGTGCTAAGCATGCCGATGCTGCTCTTTTTAGCACCCGCGCACGGATCTGTGCGAAAAGGCGTTTTAAGCATGCACATGCGTTTTTGGTAGACGCGGATGAAGTTTTCTGCAAAACCACAAGATGTGCATACAAATGGTGCTTTTGGCAGAACGCGCACGTGGCTTTCTACCAAACGACGTGCTAAGCATGCCGATGCTGCTCTTTTTAGCACCCGCGCACGAATTTGTGCGAAAACGCGTTTTAAGCATGCACATGCATCTTTTGGTAGACGCGGATGAAGTTTTCTGCAAAACCACAAGATGTGCATGCAAATGGTGCTTTTTGCAGAACGCGCATGTGGATTTCTACCAAACGACGTGCTAAGCATGCCGATGCTGCTCTTTTTAGCACCCGCGCACGGATTTGTGCGAAAACGCGTTTTAAACATGCACATGCATCTTTTCGTAGACGCGGATGAAGTTTTCTGCAAAACCAGAAGATGTGTATGCAAATGGTGCTTTTGGCAGAACGCGCACGTGGATTTCTACCAAACGACGTGCTAAGCATGCCGATGCTGCTCTTTTTAGCACCCGCGCACGCATTTGCGCGAAAACGCGTTTTAAGCATGCACATGCATCTTTTGGTAGACGCGGATGAAGTTTTCTGCAAAACCACAAGATGTGCATGCAAATGGTGCTTTTTGCAGAACGCGCACGTGGATTTCTACCAAACGACGTGCTAAGCATGCCGATGCTGCTCTTTTTAGCACCCGCGCACGCATTTGTGCGAAAACGCGTTTTAAGCATGCACATGCATCTTTTGGTAGACGCGGATGAAGTTTTCTGCAAAACCACAATATGTGCATGCAAATGGTGCTTTTGGCAGAACGCGCACGTGGATTTCTACCAAACGACGTGCTAAGCATGCCGATGCTGCTCTTTTTAGCACCCTCGCACGCATTTGTGCGAAAACGCGTTTTAAGCATGAACATGCATCTTTTGGTAGACGCGGATGAAGTTTTCTGCAAAACCACAAGATGTGGATGCAAATGGTGCTTTTTGCAGAACGCGCACGTGGATTTCTACCAAACGACGTGCTAAGCATGCCGATGCTCCTCTTTTTACCACCCGCGCACGCATTTGTGCGAAAACGCGTTTTAAGCATGCACATGCATCTTTTGGTAGACGCTGATGAAGTTTTCTGCAAAACCACAAGATGTGCATGCAAATGGTGCTTTTTGCAGAACGCGCACGTGGATTTCTACCAAACGACGTGCTAAGCATGCCGATGCTGCTCTTTTTAGCACCCGCGCACGGATTTGTGCGAAAACGCGTTTTAAGCATGCACATGCATCTTTTGGTAGACGCGGATGAAGTTTTCTGCAAAACCACAAGATGTGCATGCAAATGGTGCTTTTGGCAGAACGCGCACGTGGATTTCTACCAAACGACGTGCTAAGCATGCCGATGCTGCTCTTTTTAGCACCCGCGCACGCATTTGTACGAAAACGCGTTTTAAGCATGCACATGCATCTTTTGGTAGACGCGGATGAAGTTTTCTGCAAAACCACAAGATGTGCATGCAAATGGTGCTTTTTGCAGAACGCGCACGTGGATTTCTACCAAACGACGTGCTAAGCATGCCGATGCTGCTCTTTTTAGCACCCGCGCACGCATTTGTGCGAAAACGCGTTTTAAGCATGCACATGCATCTTTTGGTAGACGCGGATGAAGTTTTCTGCAAAACCACAAGATGTGCATGCAAATGGTGCTTTTTGCAGAACGCGCATGTGGATTTCTACCAAACGACGTGCTAAGCATGCCGATGCTGCTCTTTTTAGCACCCGCGCACGGATTTGTGCGAAAACGCGTTTTAAACATGCACATGCATCTTTTGGTAGACGCGGATGAAGTTTTCTGCAAAACCAGAAGATGTGTATGCAAATGGTGCTTTTGGCAGAACGCGCACGTGGATTTCTACCAAACGACGTGCTAAGCATGCCGATGCTGCTCTTTTTAGCACCCGCGCACGCATTTGTGCGAAAACGCGTTTTAAGCATGCACATGCATCTTTTGGTAGACGCGGATGAAGTTTTCTGCAAAACCACAAGATGTGCATGCAAATGGTGCTTTTTGCAGAACGCGCACGTGGATTTCTACCAAACGACGTGCTAAGCATGCCGATGCTGCTCTTTTTAGCACCCGCGCACGCATTTGTGCGAAAACGCGTTTTAAGCATGCACATGCATCTTTTGGTAGACGCGGATGAAGTTTTCTGCAAAACCACAAGATGTGCATGCAAATGGTGCTTTTGGCAGAACGCGCACGTGGATTTCTACCAAACGACGTGCTAAGCATGCCGATGCTGCTCTTTTTAGCACCCGCGCACGCATTTGTGCGAAAACGCGTTTTAAGCATGCACATGCATCTTTTGGTAGACGCGGATGAAGTTTTCTGCAAAACCACAAGATGTGGATGCAAATGGTGCTTTTTGCAGAACGCGCACGTGGATTTCTACCAAACGACGTGCTAAGCATGCCGATGCTCCTCTTTTTACCACCCGCGCACGCATTTGTGCGAAAACGCGTTTTAAGCATGCACATGCATCTTTTGGTAGACGCTGATGAAGTTTTCTGCAAAACCACAAGATGTGCATGCAAATGGTGCTTTTTGCAGAACGCGCACGTGGATTTCTACCAAACGACGTGCTAAGCATGCCGATGCTGCTCTTTTTAGCACCCGCGCACGGATTTGTGCGAAAACGCGTTTTAAGCATGCACATGCATCTTTTGGTAGACGCGGATGAAGTTTTCTGCAAAACCACAAGATGTGCATGCAAATGGTGCTTTTGGCAGAACGCGCACGTGGATTTCTACCAAACGACGTGCTAAGCATGCCGATGCTGCTCTTTTTAGCACCCGCGCACGCATTTGTACGAAAACGCGTTTTAAGCATGCACATGCATCTTTTGGTAGACGCGGATGAAGTTTTCTGCAAAACCACAAGATGTGCATGCAAATGGTGCTTTTTGCAGAACGCGCACGTGGATTTCTACCAAACGACGTGCTAAGCATGCCGATGCTGCTCTTTTTAGCACCCGCGCACGCATTTGTGCGAAAACGCGTTTTAAGCATGCACATGCATCTTTTGGTAGACGCGGATGAAGTTTTCTGCAAAACCACAAGATGTGCATGCAAATGGTGCTTTTGGCAGAACGCGCACGTGGATTTCTACCAAACGACGTGCTAAGCATGCCGATGCTGCTCTTTTTAGCACCCGCGCACGCATTTGTGCGAAAACGCGTTTTAAGCATGCACATGCATCTTTTGGTAGACGCGGATGAAGTTTTCTGCAAAACCACAAGATGTGCATGCAAATGGTGCTTTTTGCAGAACGCGCACGTGGATTTCTACCAAACGACGTGCTAAGCATGCCGATGCTGCTCTTTTTAGCACCCGCGCACGGATTTGTGCGAAAACGCGTTTTAAGCATGCACATGCATCTTTTGGTAGACGCGGATGAAGTTTTCTGCAAAACCACAAGATGTGCATGCAAATGGTGCTTTTGGCAGAACGCGCACGTGGATTTCTACCAAACGACGTGCTAAGCATGCCGATGCTGCTCTTTTTAGCACCCGCGCACGCATTTGTGCGAAAACGCGTTTTAAGCATGCACATGCATCTTTTGGTAGACGCGGATGAAGTTTTCTGCAAAACCACAAGATGTGCATGCAAATGGTGCTTTTTGCAGAACGCGCATGTGGATTTCTACCAAACGACGTGCTAAGCATGCCGATGCTGCTCTTTTTAGCACCCGCGCACGGATTTGTGCGAAAACGCGTTTTAAACATGCACATGCATCTTTTGGTAGACGCGGATGAAGTTTTCTGCAAAACCACAAGATGTGTATGCAAATGGTGCTTTTGGCAGAACGCGCACGTGGATTTCTACCAAACGACGTGCTAAGCATGCCGATGCTGCTCTTTTTAGCACCCGCGCACGCATTTGTGCGAAAACGCGTTTTAAGCATGCACATGCATCTTTTGGTAGACGCGGATGAAGTTTTCTGCAAAACCACAAGATGTGCATGCAAATGGTGCTTTTTGCAGAACGCGCACGTGGATTTCTACCAAACGACGTGCTAAGCATGCCGATGCTGCTCTTTTTAGCACCCGCGCACGCATTTGTGCGAAAACGCGTTTTAAGCATGCACATGCATCTTTTGGTAGACGCGGATGAAGTTTTCTGCAAAACCACAAGATGTGCATGCAAATGGTGCTTTTGGCAGAACGCGCACGTGGATTTCTACCAAACGACGTGCTAAGCATGCCGATGCTGCTCTTTTTAGCACCCGCGCACGCATTTGTGCGAAAACGCGTTTTAAGCATGCACATGCATCTTTTGGTAGACGCGGATGAAGTTTTCTGCAAAACCACAAGATGTGGATGCAAATGGTGCTTTTTGCAGAACGCGCACGTGGATTTCTACCAAACGACGTGCTAAGCATGCCGATGCTCCTCTTTTTACCACCCGCGCACGCATTTGTGCGAAAACGCGTTTTAAGCATGCACATGCATCTTTTGGTAGACGCTGATGAAGTTTTCTGCAAAACCACAAGATGTGCATGCAAATGGTGCTTTTTGCAGAACGCGCACGTGGATTTCTACCAAACGACGTGCTAAGCATGCCGATGCTGCTCTTTTTAGCACCCGCGCACGGATTTGTGCGAAAACGCGTTTTAAGCATGCACATGCATCTTTTGGTAGACGCGGATGAAGTTTTCTGCAAAACCACAAGATGTGCATGCAAATGGTGCTTTTGGCAGAACGCGCACGTGGATTTCTACCAAACGACGTGCTAAGCATGCCGATGCTGCTCTTTTTAGCACCCGCGCACGCATTTGTACGAAAACGCGTTTTAAGCATGCACATGCATCTTTTGGTAGACGCGGATGAAGTTTTCTGCAAAACCACAAGATGTGCATGCAAATGGTGCTTTTTGCAGAACGCGCACGTGGATTTCTACCAAACGACGTGCTAAGCATGCCGATGCTGCTCTTTTTAGCACCCGCGCACGCATTTGTGCGAAAACGCGTTTTAAGCATGCACATGCATCTTTTGGTAGACGCGGATGAAGTTTTCTGCAAAACCACAAGATGTGCATGCAAATGGTGCTTTTGGCAGAACGCGCACGTGGATTTCTACCAAACGACGTGCTAAGCATGCCGATGCTGCTCTTTTTAGCACCCGCGCATGCATTTGTGCGAAAACGCGTTTTAAGCATGCACATGCATCTTTTGGTAGACGCGGATGAAGTTTTCTGCAAAACCACAAGATGTGCATGCAAATGGTGCTTTTTGCAGAACGCGCACGTGGATTTCTACCAAACGACGTGCTAAGCATGCCGATGCTGCTCTTTTTAGCACCCGCGCACGGATTTGTGCGAAAACGCGTTTTAAGCATGCACATGCATCTTTTGGTAGACGCGGATGAAGTTTTCTGCAAAACCACAAGATGTGCATGCAAATGGTGCTTTTGGCAGAACGCGCACGTGGATTTCTACCAAACGACGTGCTAAGCATGCCGATGCTGCTCTTTTTAGCACCCGCGCACGCATTTGTGCGAAAACGCGTTTTAAGCATGCACATGCATCTTTTGGTAGACGCGGATGAAGTTTTCTGCAAAACCACAAGATGTGCATGCAAATGGTGCTTTTTGCAGAACGCGCATGTGGATTTCTACCAAACGACGTGCTAAGCATGCCGATGCTGCTCTTTTTAGCACCCGCGCACGGATTTGTGCGAAAACGCGTTTTAAACATGCACATGCATCTTTTGGTAGACGCGGATGAAGTTTTCTGCAAAACCACAAGATGTGTATGCAAATGGTGCTTTTGGCAGAACGCGCACGTGGATTTCTACCAAACGACGTGCTAAGCATGCCGATGCTGCTCTTTTTAGCACCCGCGCACGCATTTGTGCGAAAACGCGTTTTAAGCATGCACATGCATCTTTTGGTAGACGCGGATGAAGTTTTCTGCAAAACCACAAGATGTGCATGCAAATGGTGCTTTTTGCAGAACGCGCACGTGGATTTCTACCAAACGACGTGCTAAGCATGCCGATGCTGCTCTTTTTAGCACCCGCGCACGCATTTGTGCGAAAACGCGTTTTAAGCATGCACATGCATCTTTTGGTAGACGCGGATGAAGTTTTCTGCAAAACCACAAGATGTGCATGCAAATGGTGCTTTTGGCAGAACGCGCACGTGGATTTCTACCAAACGACGTGCTAAGCATGCCGATGCTGCTCTTTTTAGCACCCGCGCACGCATTTGTGCGAAAACGCGTTTTAAGCATGCACATGCATCTTTTGGTAGACGCGGATGAAGTTTTCTGCAAAACCACAAGATGTGCCATGCAAATGGTGCTTTTGGCAGAACGCGCACGTGGATTTCTACCAAACGACGTGCTAAGCATGCCGATGCTGCTCTTTTTAGCACCCGCGCACGCATTTGTACGAAAACGCGTTTTAAGCATGCACATGCATCTTTTGGTAGACGCGGATGAAGTTTTCTGCAAAACCACAAGATGTGCATGCAAATGGTGCTTTTTGCAGAACGCGCACGTGGATTTCTACCAAACGACGTGCTAAGCATGCCGATGCTGCTCTTTTTAGCACCCGCGCACGCATTTGTGCGAAAACGCGTTTTAAGCATGCACATGCATCTTTTGGTAGACGCGGATGAAGTTTTCTGCAAAAACCACAAGATGTGCATGCAAATGGTGCTTTTGGCAGAACGCGCACGTGGATTTCTACCAAACGACGTGCTAAGCATGCCGATGCTGCTCTTTTTAGCACCCGCGCACGCATTTGTGCGAAAACGCGTTTTAAGCATGCACATGCATCTTTTGGTAGACGCGGATGAAGTTTTCTGCAAAACCACAAGATGTGCATGCAAATGGTGCTTTTTGCAGAACGCGCACGTGGATTTCTACCAAACGACGTGCTAAGCATGCCGATGCTGCTCTTTTTAGCACCCGCGCACGGATTTGTGCGAAAACGCGTTTTAAGCATGCACATGCATCTTTTGGTAGACGCGGATGAAGTTTTCTGCAAAACCACAAGATGTGCATGCAAATGGTGCTTTTGGCAGAACGCGCACGTGGATTTCTACCAAACGACGTGCTAAGCATGCCGATGCTGCTCTTTTTAGCACCCGCGCACGCATTTGTGCGAAAACGCGTTTTAAGCATGCACATGCATCTTTTGGTAGACGCGGATGAAGTTTTCTGCAAAACCACAAGATGTGCATGCAAATGGTGCTTTTTGCAGAACGCGCATGTGGATTTCTACCAAACGACGTGCTAAGCATGCGATGCTGCTCTTTTTAGCACCCGCGCACGGATTTGTGCGAAAACGCGTTTTAAACATGCACATGCATCTTTTGGTAGACGCGGATGAAGTTTTCTGCAAAACCACAAGATGTGTATGCAAATGGTGCTTTTGGCAGAACGCGCACGTGGATTTCTACCAAACGACGTGCTAAGCATGCCGATGCTGCTCTTTTTAGCACCCGCGCACGCATTTGTGCGAAAACGCGTTTTTAAGCATGCACATGCATCTTTTGGTAGACGCGGATGAAGTTTTCTGCAAAACCACAAGATGTGCATGCAAATGGTGCTTTTTGCAGAACGCGCACGTGGATTTCTACCAAACGACGTGCTAAGCATGCCGATGCTGCTCTTTTTAGCACCCGCGCACGCATTTGTGCGAAAACGCGTTTTAAGCATGCACATGCATCTTTTGGTAGACGCGGATGAAGTTTTCTGCAAAACCACAAGATGTGCATGCAAATGGTGCTTTTGGCAGAACGCGCACGTGGATTTCTACCAAACGACGTGCTAAGCATGCCGATGCTGCTCTTTTTAGCACCCGCGCACGCATTTGTGCGAAAACGCGTTTTAAGCATGCACATGCATCTTTTGGTAGACGCGGATGAAGTTTTCTGCAAAACCACAAGATGTGGATGCAAATGGTGCTTTTTGCAGAACGCGCACGTGGATTTCTACCAAACGACGTGCTAAGCATGCCGATGCTCCTCTTTTTACCACCCGCGCACGCATTTGTGCGAAAACGCGTTTTAAGCATGCACATGCATCTTTTGGTAGACGCTGATGAAGTTTTCTGCAAAACCCACAAGATGTGCATGCAAATGGTGCTTTTTGCAGAACGCGCACGTGGATTTCTACCAAACGACGTGCTAAGCATGCCGATGCTGATCTTTTTAGCACCCGCGCACGGATTTGTGCGAAAACGCGTTTTAAGCATGCACATGCATCTTTTGGTAGACGCGGATGAAGTTTTCTGCAAAACCACAAGATGTGCATGCAAATGGTGCTTTTGGCAGAACGCGCACGTGGATTTCTACCAAACGACGTGCTAAGCATGCCGATGCTGCTTTTTAGCACCCGCGCACGCATTTGTACGAAAACGCGTTTTAAGCATGCACATGCATCTTTTGGTAGACGCGGATGAAGTTTTCTGCAAAACCACAAGATGTGCATGCAAATGGTGCTTTTTGCAGAACGCGCACGTGGATTTCTACCAAACGACGTGCTAAGCATGCCGATGCTGCTCTTTTTAGCACCCGCGCACGCATTTGTGCGAAAACGCGTTTTAAGCATGCACATGCATCTTTTGGTAGACGCGGATGAAGTTTTCTGCAAAACCACAAGATGTGCATGCAAATGGTGCTTTTGGCAGAACGCGCACGTGGATTTCTACCAAACGACGTGCTAAGCATGCCGATGCTGCTCTTTTTAGCACCCGCGCATGCATTTGTGCGAAAACGCGTTTTAAGCATGCACATGCATCTTTTGGTAGACGCGGATGAAGTTTTCTGCAAAACCACAAGATGTGCATGCAAATGGTGCTTTTTGCAGAACGCGCACGTGGATTTCTACCAAACGACGTGCTAAGCATGCCGATGCTGCTCTTTTTAGCACCCGCGCACGGATTTGTGCGAAAACGCGTTTTAAGCATGCACATGCATCTTTTGGTAGACGCGGATGAAGTTTTCTGCAAAACCACAAGATGTGCATGCAAATGGTGCTTTTGGCAGAACGCGCACGTGGATTTCTACCAAACGACGTGCTAAGCATGCCGATGCTGCTCTTTTTAGCACCCGCGCACGCATTTGTGCGAAAACGCGTTTTAAGCATGCACATGCATCTTTTGGTAGACGCGGATGAAGTTTTCTGCAAAACCACAAGATGTGCATGCAAATGGTGCTTTTTGCAGAACGCGCATGTGGATTTCTACCAAACGACGTGCTAAGCATGCCGATGCTGCTCTTTTTAGCACCCCGCGCACGGATTTGTGCGAAAACGCGTTTTAAACATGCACATGCATCTTTTGGTAGACGCGGATGAAGTTTTCTGCAAAACCACAAGATGTGTATGCAAATGGTGCTTTTGGCAGAACGCGCACGTGGATTTCTACCAACGACGTGCTAAGCATGCCGATGCTGCTCTTTTTAGCACCCGCGCACGCATTTGTGCGAAAACGCGTTTTAAGCATGCACATGCATCTTTTGGTAGACGCGGATGAAGTTTTCTGCAAAACCACAAGATGTGCATGCAAATGGTGCTTTTTGCAGAACGCGCACGTGGATTTCTACCAAACGACGTGCTAAGCATGCCGATGCTGCTCTTTTTAGCACCCGCGCACGCATTTGTGCGAAAACGCGTTTTAAGCATGCACATGCATCTTTTGGTAGACGCGGATGAAGTTTTCTGCAAAACCACAAGATGTGCATGCAAATGGTGCTTTTGGCAGAACGCGCACGTGGATTTCTACCAAACGACGTGCTAAGCATGCCGATGCTGCTCTTTTTAGCACCCGCGCACGCATTTGTGCGAAAACGCGTTTTAAGCATGCACATGCATCTTTTGGTAGACGCGGATGAAGTTTTCTGCAAAACCACAAGATGTGCATGCAAATGGTGCTTTTTGCAGAACGCGCACGTGGATTTCTACAAACGACATGCTAAGCATGCCGATGCTGCTCTTTTTAGCACCCGCGCACGGATTTGTGCGAAAACGCGTTTTAAGCATGCACATGCATCTTTTGGTAGACGCGGATGAAGTTTTCTGCAAAACCACAAGATCTGCATGCAAATGGTGCTTTTTGCAGAACGCGCACGTGGATTTCTACCAAACGACGTGCTAAGCATGCCGATGCTGCCATTTTAGCACCCGCGCACGCATTTGTGCGAAAACGCGTTTTAAGCATGCACACGCATCTTTTGGTAGACGCGGATGAAGTTTTCTGCAAAACCACAAGATGTGCATGCAAATGGTGCTTTTTGCAGAACGCGCACGTGGATTTCTACCAAACGACGTGCTAAGCATGCCGATGCTGCTCTTTTTAGCACCCGCGCACGCATTTGTGCGAAAACGCGTTTTAAGCATGGCACATGCATCTTTTGGTAGACGCGGATGAAGTTTCTGCAAAACCACAAGATGTGCATGCAAATGGTGCTTTTTGCAGAACGCGCACGTGGATTTCTACCAAACGACGTGCTAAGCATGCCGATGCTGCTCTTTTTAGCACCCGCGCACGCATTTGTGCGAAAACGCGTTTTAAGCATGCACATGCATCTTTTGGTAGACGCGGATGAAGTTTTCTGCAAAACCACAAGATGTGCATGCAAATGGTGCTTTTGGCAGAACGCGCACGTGGATTTCTACCAAACGACGTGCTAAGCATGCCGATGCTGCTCTTTTTAGCACCCGCGCACGCATTTGTGCGAAAACGCGTTTTAAGCATGCACATGCATCTTTTGGTAGACGCGGATGAAGTTTTCTGCAAAACCACAAGATGTGCATGCAAATGGTGCTTTTTGCAGAACGCGCACGTGGATTTCTACCAAACGACATGCTAAGCATGCCGATGCTGCTCTTTTTAGCACCCGCGCACGGATTTGTGCGAAAACGCGTTTTAAGCATGCACATGCATCTTTTGGTAGACGCGGATGAAGTTTTCTGCAAAACCACAAGATCTGCATGCAAATGGTGCTTTTTGCAGAACGCGCACGTGGATTTCTACCAAACGACGTGCTAAGCATGCCGATGCTGCCATTTTTAGCACCCGCGCACGCATTTGTGCGAAAACGCGTTTTAAGCATGCACACGCATCTTTTGGTAGACGCGGATGAAGTTTCTGCAAAACCACAAGATGTGCATGCAAATGGTGCTTTTTGCAGAACGCGCACGTGGATTTCTACCAAACGACGTGCTAAGCATGCCGATGCTGCTCTTTTTAGCACCCGCGCACGCATTTGTGCGAAAACGCGTTTTAAGCATGCACATGCATCTTTTGGTAGACGCGGATGAAGTTTTCTGCAAAACCACAAGATGTGCATGCAAATGGTGCTTTTTGCAGAACGCGCACGTGGATTTCTACCAAACGACGTGCTAAGCATGCCGATGCTGCTCTTTTTAGCACCCGCGCACGCATTTGTGCGAAAACGCGTTTTAAGCATGCACATGCATCTTTTGGTAGACGCGGATGAAGTTTTCTGCAAAACCACAAGATGTGCATGCAAATGGTGCTTTTTGCAGAACGCGCACGTGGATTTCTACCAAACGACGTGCTAAGCTTGCCGATGCTGCTCTTTTTAGCACCCGCGCACGGATTTGTGCGAAAACGCGTTTTAAGCATGCACATGCATCTTTTGGTAGACGCGGATGAAGTTTTCTGCAAAACCACAAGATGTGCATGCAAATGGTGCTTTTGGCAGAACGCGCACGTGGATTTCTACCAAACGACGTGCTAAGCATGCCGATGCTGCTCTTTTTAGCACCCGCGCACGCATTTGTGCGAAAACGCGTTTTAAGCATGCACATGCATCTTTTGGTAGACGCGGATGAAGTTTTCTGCAAAACCACAAGATGTGCATACAAATGGTGCTTTTTGCAGAACGCGCACGTGGATTTCTACCAAACGATGTGCTAAGCTTGCCGATGCTGCTCTTTTTAGCACCCGCGCACGGATTTGTGCGAAAACGCGTTTTAAGCATGCACATGCATCTTTTGGTAGACGCGGATGAAGTTTTCTGCAAAACCACAAGATGTGCATGCAAATGGTGCTTTTGGCAGAACGCGCACGTGGATTTCTACCAAACGACGTGCTAAGCATGCCGATGCTGCTCTTTTTAGCACCCGCGCACGCATTTGTGCGAAAACGCGTTTTAAGCATGCACATGCATCTTTTGGTAGACGCGGATGAAGTTTTCTGCAAAACCACAAGATGTGCATACAAATGGTGCTTTTTGCAGAACGCGCACGTGGATTTCTACCAAACGATGTGCTAAGCTTGCCGATGCTGCTCTTTTTAGCACCCGCGCACGGATTTGTGCGAAAACGCGTTTTTAAGCATGCACATGCATCTTTTGGTAGACGCGGATGAAGTTTTCTGCAAAACCACAAGATGTGCATGCAAATGGTGCTTTTGGCAGAACGCGCACGTGGATTTCTACCAAACGACGTGCTAAGCATGCCGATGCTGCTCTTTTAGCACCCGCGCACGCATTTGTGCGAAAACGCGTTTTAAGCATGCACATGCATCTTTTGGTAGACGCGGATGAAGTTTTCTGCAAAACCACAAGATGTGCATGCAAATGGTGCTTTTTTGCAGAACGCGCACGTGGATTTCTACCAAACGACGTGCTAAGCATGCCGATGGTGCTATTTTTAGCACCCGCGCACGCATTTGTGCGAAAACGCGTTTTAAGCATGCACATGCATCTTTTGGTAGACGCGGATGAAGTTTTCTGCAAAACCACAAGATGTGCATGCAAATGGTGCTTTTTGCAGAACTCGCACGTGGATTTCTACCAAACGACGTGCTAAGCATGCCGATGCTGCTCTTTTTAGCACCCGCGCAAGCATTTGTGCGAAAACGCGTTTTAAGCATGCACATGCATCTTTTGGTAGACGCGGATGAAGTTTTCTGCAAAACCACAAGATGTGCATGCAAATGGTGCTTTTTGCAGAACGCGCACGTGGATTTCTACCAAACGACGTGCTCAGCATGCCGATGCTGCTATTTTTAGCACCCGTGCACACATTTGTGCGAAAACGCGTTTTAAGCATGCACATGCATCTTTTGGTAGACGCGGATGAAGTTTTCTGCAAAACCACAAGATGTGCATGCAAATGGTGCTTTTTGCAGAACGCGCACGTGGATTTCTACCAAACGACGTGCTAAGCATGCCGATGCTGCTCTTTTTAGCACCCGCGCACGCATTTGTGCGAAAACGCGTTTTAAGCATGCACATGCATCTTTTGGTAGACGCGGATGAAGTTTTCTGCAAAACCACAATATGTGCATGCAAATGGTGCTTTTTGCAGAACGCGCACGTGGATTTCTACCAAACGACGTGCTAAGCATGCCGATGCTGCTCTTTTTAGCACCCGCGCACGCATTTGTGCGAAAACGCGTTTTAAGCATGCACATGCATCTTTTGGTAGACGCGGATGAAGTTTTCTGCAAAACCACAAGATGTGCATGCAAATGGTGCTTTTTGCAGAACGCGCACGTGGATGTCTACCAAACGACGTGCTAAGCTTGCCGATGCTGCTCTTTTTAGCACCCGCGCACGGATTTGTGCGAAAACGCGTTTTAAGCATGCACATGCATCTTTTGGTAGACGCGGATGAAGTTTTCTGCAAAACCACAAGATGTGCATGCAAATGGTGCTTTTGGCAGAACGCGCACGTGGATTTCTACCAAACGACGTGCTAAGCATGCCGATGCTGCTCTTTTTAGCACCCGCGCACGCATTTGTGCGAAAACGCGTTTTAAGCATGCACATGCATCTTTTGGTAGACGCGGATGAAGTTTTCTGCAAAACCACAAGATGTGCATGCAAATGGTGCTTTTTGCAGAACGCGCACGTGGATTTCTACCAAACGACGTGCTAAGCATGCCGATGCTGCTCTTTTTAGCACCCGCGCACGCATTTGTGCGAAAACGCGTTTTAAGCATGCACATGCATCTTTTGGTAGACGCGGATGAAGTTTTCTGCAAAACCACAAGATGTGCATGCAAATGGTGCTTTTTGCAGAACGCGCACGTGGATTTCTACCAAACGACGTGCTAAGCATGCCGATGCTGCTCTTTTTAGCACCCGCGCACGCATTTGTGCGAAAACGCGTTTTAAGCATGCACATGCATCTTTTGGTAGACGCGGATGAAGTTTTCTGCAAAACCACAATATGTGCATGCAAATGGTGCTTTTTGCAGAACGCGCACGTGGATTTCTACCAAACGACGTGCTAAGCATGCCGATGCTGCTCGTTTTAGCACCCGCGCACGCATTTGTGCGAAAACGCGTTTTAAGCATGCACATGCATCTTTTGGTAGACGCGGATGAAGTTTTCTGCAAAACCACAAGATGTGCATGCAAATGGTGCTTTTTGCAGAACGCGCACGTGGATGTCTACCAAACGACGTGCTAAGCTTGCCGATGCTGCTCTTTTTAGCACCCGCGCACGGATTTGTGCGAAAACGCGTTTTAAGCATGCACATGCATCTTTTGGTAGACGCGGATGAAGTTTTCTGCAAAACCACAAGATGTGCATGCAAATGGTGCTTTTGGCAGAACGCGCACGTGGATTTCTCTACCAAACGACGTGCTAAGCATGCCGATGCTGCTCTTTTTAGCACCCGCGCACGCATTTGTGCGAAAACGCGTTTTAAGCATGCACATGCATCTTTTGGTAGACGCGGATGAAGTTTTCTGCAAAACCACAAGATGTGCATGCAAATGGTGCTTTTGGCAGAACGCGCACGTGGATTTCTACCAAACGACGTGCTAAGCATGCCGATGCTGCTCTTTTTAGCACCCGCGCACGCATTTGTGCGAAAACGCGTTTTAAGCATGCACATGCATCTTTTGGTAGACGCGGATGAAGTTTTCTGCAAAACCACAAGATGTGCATGCAAATGGTGCTTTTTGCAGAACGCGCACGTGGATTTCTACCAAACGACGTGCTAAGCATGCCGATGCTGCTCTTTTTAGCACCCGCGCACGGATTTGTGCGAAAACGCGTTTTAAGCATGCACATGCATCTTTTGGTAGAAGCGGATGAAGTTTTCTGCAAAACCACAAGATGTGCATGCAAATGGTGCTTTTGGCAGAACGCGCACGTGGATTTCTACCAAACGACGTGCTAAGCATGCCGATGCTGCTCTTTTTAGCACCCGCGCACGCATTTGTGCGAAAACGCGTTTTAAGCATGCACATGCATCTTTTGGTAGACGCGGATGAAGTTTTCTGCAAAACCACAAGATGTGCATGCAAATGGTGCTTTTTGCAGAACGCGCATGTGGATTTCTACCAAACGACGTGCTAAGCATGCCGATGCTGCTCTTTTTAGCACCCGCGCACGGATTTGTGCGAAAACGCGTTTTAAACATGCACATGCATCTTTTGGTAGACGCGGATGAAGTTTTCTGCAAAACCACAAGATGTGCATGCAAATGGTGCTTTTTGCAGAACGCGCACGTGGATTTCTACCAAACGACGTGCTAAGCATGCCGATGCTGCTCTTTTTAGCACCCGCGCACGCATTTCTGCGAAAACGCGTTTTAAGCATTTCATGCATCTTTTGGTAGACGCGGATGAAGTTTTCTGCAAAACCACAAGATGTGCATGCAAATGGTGCTTTTTGCAGAACGCGCACGTGGATTTCTACCAAACGACGTGCTAAGCATGCCGATGCTGCTCTTTTTAGCACCCGCGCACGGATTTGTGCGAAAACGCGTTTTCAGCATGCACATGCATCTTTTGGTAGACGCGGATGAAGTTTTCTGCAAAACCACAAGATGTGCATGCAAATGGTGCTTTTGGCAGAACGCGCACGTGGATTTCTACCAAACGACGTGCTAAGCATGCCGATGCTGCTCTTTTTAGCACCCGCGCACGGATCTGTGCGAAAACGCGTTTTAAGCATGCACATGCATTTTTGGTAGACGCGGATGAAGTTTTCTGCAAAACCACAAGATGTGCATACAAATGGTGCTTTTGGCAGAACGCGCACGTGGATTTCTACCAAACGACGTGCTAAGCATGCCGATGCTGCTCTTTTTAGCACCCGCGCACGCATTTGTGCGAAAACGCGTTTTAAGCATGCACATGCATCTTTTGGTAGACGCGGATGAAGTTTTCTGCAAAACCACAAGATGTGCATGCAAATGGTGCTTTTTGCAGAACGCGCACGTGGATTTCTACCAAACGACGTGCTAAGCATGCCGATGCTGCTCTTTTTAGCACCCGCGCACGCATTTGTGCGAAAACGCGTTTTAAGCATGCACATGCATCTTTTGGTAGACGCGGATGAAGTTTTCTGCAAAACCACAAGATGTGCATGCAAATGGTGCTTTTGGCAGAACGCGCACGTGGATTTCTACCAAACGACGTGCTAAGCATGCCGATGCTGCTCTTTTTAGCACCCGCGCACGCATTTGTGCGAAAACGCGTTTTAAGCATGCACATGCATCTTTTGGTAGACGCGGATGAAGTTTTCTGCAAAACCACAAGATGTGCATGCAAATGGTGCTTTTTGCAGAACGCGCACGTGGATTTCTACCAAACGACGTGCTAAGCATGCCGATGCTGCTCTTTTTAGCACCCGCGCACGGATTTGTGCGAAAACGCGTTTTAAGCATGCACATGCATCTTTTGGTAGACGCGGATGAAGTTTTCTGCAAAACCACAAGATGTGCATGCAAATGGTGCTTTTGGCAGAACGCGCACGTGGATTTCTACCAAACGACGTGCTAAGCATGCCGATGCTGCTCTTTTTAGCACCCGCGCACGCATTTGTGCGAAAACGCGTTTTAAGCATGCACATGCATCTTTTGGTAGACGCGGATGAAGTTTTCTGCAAAACCACAAGATGTGCATGCAAATGGTGCTTTTTGCAGAACGCGCATGTGGATTTCTACCAAACGACGTGCTAAGCATGCCGATGCTGCTCTTTTTAGCACCCGCGCACGGATTTGTGCGAAAACGCGTTTTAAACATGCACATGCATCTTTTGGTAGACGCGGATGAAGTTTTCTGCAAAACCACAAGATGTGCATGCAAATGGTGCTTTTGGCAGAACGCGCACGTGGATTTCTACCAAACGACGTGCTAAGCATGCCGATGCTGCTCTTTTTAGCACCCGCGCACGCATTTGTGCGAAAACGCGTTTTAAGCATGCACATGCATCTTTTGGTAGACGCGGATGAAGTTTTCTGCAAAACCACAAGATGTGCATGCAAATGGTGCTTTTGGCAGAACGCGCACGTGGATTTCTACCAAACGACGTGCTAAGCATGCCGATGCTGCTCTTTTTAGCACCCGCGCACGCATTTGTGCGAAAACGCGTTTTAAGCATGCACATGCATCTTTTGGTAGACGCGGATGAAGTTTTCTGCAAAACCACAAGATGTGCATGCAAATGGTGCTTTTTGCAGAACGCGCACGTGGATTTCTACCAAACGACGTGCTAAGCATGCCGATGCTGCTCTTTTTAGCACCCGCGCACGGATTTGTGCGAAAACGCGTTTTAAGCATGCACATGCATCTTTTGGTAGACGCGGATGAAGTTTTCTGCAAAACCACAAGATGTGCATGCAAATGGTGCTTTTTGCAGAACGCGCACGTGGATTTCTACCAAACGACGTGCTAAGCATGCCGATGCTGCTCTTTTTAGCACCCGCGCACGCATTTGTGCGAAAACGCGTTTTAAGCATGCACATGCATCTTTTGGTAGACGCGGATGAAGTTTTCTGCAAAACCACAAGATGTGCATGCAAATGGTGCTTTTTGCAGAACGCGCACGTGGATTTCTACCAAACGACGTGCTAAGCATGCCGATGCTGCTATTTTTAGCAGCCGCGCACGCATTTGTGCGAAAACGCGTTTTAAGCATCCACATGCATCTTTTGGTAGACGCGGATGAAGTTTTCTGCAAAACCACAAGATGTGCATGCAAATAGTGCTTTTTGCAGAACGCGCACGTGGATTTCTACCAAACAACGTGCTAAGCATGCCGATGCTGCTCTTTTTAGCACCCGCGCACGCATTTGTGCGAAAACGCGTTTTAAGCATGCACATGCATCTTTTGGTAGACGCGGATGAAGTTTTCTGCAAAACCACAAGATGTGCATGCAAATGGTGCTTTTTGCAGAACGCGCACGTGGATTTCTACCAAACGACGTGCTAAGCATGCCGATGCTGCCATTTTTAGCACCCGCGCACGCATTTGTGCGAAAACGCGTTTTAAGCATGCACATGCATCTTTTGGTAGACGCGGATGAAGTTTTCTGCAAACCACAAGATGTGCATGCAAATGGTGCTTTTTGCAGAACGCGCACGTGGATTTCTACCAAACGACGTGCTAAGCATGCCGATGCTGCTCTTTTTAGCACCCGCGCACGCATTTGTGTGAAAACGCGTTTTAAGCATGCACATGCATCTTTTGGTAGACGCGGATGAAGTTTTCTGCAAAACCACAAGATCTGCATGCAAATGGTGCTTTTTGCAGAACGCGCACGTGGATTTCTACCAAACGACGTGCTAAGCATGCCGATGCTGCTCTTTTTAGCACCCGCGCACGCATTTGTGCGAAAACGCGTTTTAAGCATGCACATGCATCTTTTGGTAGACGCGGATGAAGTTTTCTGCAAAACCACAAGATGTGCATGCAAATGGTGCTTTTTGCAGAACGCGCACGTGGATTTCTACCAAACGACGTGCTAAGCTTGCCGATGCTGCTCTTTTTAGCACCCGCGCACGGATTTGTGCGAAAACGCGTTTTAAGCATGCACATGCATCTTTTGGTAGACGCGGATGAAGTTTTCTGCAAAACCACAAGATGTGCATGCAAATGGTGCTTTTTGCAGAACGCGCACGTGGATTTCTACCAAACGACGTGCTAAGCATGCCGATGCTGCTCTTTTTAGCACCCGCGCACGCATTTGTGCGAAAACGCGTTTTAAGCATGCACATGCATCTTTTGGTAGACGCGGATGAAGTTTTCTGCAAAACCACAAGATGTGCATGCAAATGGTGCTTTTGGCAGAACGCGCACGTGGATTTCTACCAAACGACGTGCTAAGCATGCCGATGCTGCTCTTTTTAGCACCCGCGCACGCATTTGTGCGAAAACGCGTTTTAAGCATGCACATGCATCTTTTGGTAGACGCGGATGAAGTTTTCTGCAAAACCACAAGATGTGCATGCAAATGGTGCTTTTTGCAGAACGCGCACGTGGATTTCTACCAAACGACGTGCTAAGCATGCCGATGGTGCTATTTTTAGCACCCGCGCACGCATTTGTGCGAAAACGCTTTTTAAGCATGCACATGCATCTTTTGGTAGACGCGGATGAAGTTTTCTTCAAAACCACAAGATGTGCATGCAAATGGTGCTTTTTGCAGAACTCGCACGTGGATTTCTACCAAACGACGTGCTAAGCATGCCGATGCTGCTCTTTTTAGCACCCGCGCAAGCATTTGTGCGAAAACGCGTTTTAAGCATGCACATGCATCTTTTGGTAGACGCGGATGAAGTTTTCTGCAAAACCACAAGATTTGCATGCAAATGGTGCTTTTTGCAGAACGCGCACGTGGATTTCTACCAAACGACGTGCTAAGCATGCCGATGCTGCTATTTTTAGCACCCGCGCACGCATTTGTGCGAAAACGCGTTTTAAGCATGCACATGCATCTTTTGGTAGACGCGGATGAAGTTTTCTGCAAAACCACAAGATGTGCATGCAAATGGTGCTTTTTGCAGAACGCGCACGTGGATTTCTACCAAACGACGTGCTAAGCATGCCGATGCTGCTCTTTTTAGCACCCGCGCACGCATTTGTGCGAAAACGCGTTTTAAGCATGCACATGCATCTTTTGGTAGACGCGGATGAAGTTTTCTGCAAAACCACAATATGTGCATGCAAATGGTGCTTTTTGCAGAACGCGCACGTGGATTTCTACCAAACGACGTGCTAAGCATGCCGATGCTGCTCTTTTTAGCACCCGCGCACGCATTTGTGCGAAAACGCGTTTTAAGCATGCACATGCATCTTTTGGTAGACGCGGATGAAGTTTTCTGCAAAACCACAAGATGTGCATGCAAATGGTGCTTTTTGCAGAACGCGCACGTGGATGTCTACCAAACGACGTGCTAAGCTTGCCGATGCTGCTCTTTTTAGCACCCGCGCACGGATTTGTGCGAAAACGCGTTTTAAGCATGCACATGCATCTTTTGGTAGACGCGGATGAAGTTTTCTGCAAAACCACAAGATCTGCATGCAAATGGTGCTTTTGGCAGAACGCGCACGTGGATTTCTACCAAACGACGTGCTAATCATGCCGATGCTGCTCCTTTTAGCACCCGCGCACGCATTTGTGCGAAAACGCGTTTTAAGCATGCACATGCATCTTTTGGTAGACGCGGATGAAGTTTTCTGCAAAACCACAAGATGTGCATGCAAATGGTGCTTTTTGCAGAACGCGCACGTGGATTTCTACCAAACGACGTGCTAAGCATGCCGATGCTGCTCTTTTTAGCACCCGCGCACGGATTTGTGCGAAAACGCGTTTTAAGCATGCACATGCATCTTTTGGTAGACGCGGATGAAGTTTTCTGCAAAACCACAAGATGTGCATGCAAATGGTGCTTTTGGCAGAACGCGCACGTGGATTTGTACCAAACGACGTGCTAAGCATGCCGATGCTGCTCTTTTTAGCACCCGCGCACGCATTTGTGCGAAAACGCGTTTTAAGCATGCACATGCATCTTTTGGTAGACGCGGATGAAGTTTTCTGCAAAACCACAAGATGTGCATGCAAATGGTGCTTTTTGCAGAACGCGCACGTGGATTTCTACCAAACGACGTGCTAAGCATGCCGATGCTGCTCTTTTTAGCACCCGCGCACGCATTTGTGCGAAAACGCGTTTTAAGCATGCACATGCATCTTTTGGTAGACGCGGATGAAGTTTTCTGCAAAACCACAAGATGTGCATGCAAATGGTGCTTTTTGCAGAACGCGCACGTGGATTTCTACCAAACGACGTGCTAAGCATGCCGATGCTGCTATTTTTAGCACCCGCGCACGCATTTGTGCGAAAACGCGTTTTAAGCATGCACATGCATCATTTGGTAGACGCGGATGAAGTTTTCTGCAAAACCACAATATGTGCATGCAAATGGTGCTTTTTGCAGAACGCGCACGTGGATTTCTACCAAACGACGTGCTAAGCATGCCGATGCTGCTCTTTTTAGCACCCGCGCACGCATTTGTGCGAAAACGCGTTTTAAGCATGCACATGCATCTTTTGGTAGACGCGGATGAAGTTTTCTGCAAAACCACAAGATGTGCATGCAAATGGTGCTTTTTGCAGAACGCGCACGTGGATTTCTACCAAACGACGTGCTAAGCATGCCGATGCTGCTCTTTTTAGCACCCGCGCACGCATTTGTGCGAAAACGCGTTTTAAGCATGCACATGCATCTTTTGGTAGACGCGGATGAAGTTTTCTGCAAAACCACAAGATGTGCATGCAAATGGTGCTTTTTGCAGAACGCGCACGTGGATTTCTACCAAACGACGTGCTAAGCTTGCCGATGCTGCTCTTTTTAGCACCCGCGCACGGATTTGTGCGAAAACGCGTTTTAAGCAAGCACATGCATCTTTTGGTAGACGCGGATGAAGTTTTCTGCAAAACCACAAGATGTGCATGCAAATGGTGCTTTTTGCAGAACGCGCACGTGGATTTCTACCAAACGACGTGCTAAGCATGCCGATGCTGCTCTTTTTAGCACCTGCGCACGGATTTGTGCGAAAACGCGTTCTAAGCATGCACATGCATCTTTTGGTAGACGCGGATGAAGTTTTCTGCAAAACCACAATATGTGCATGCAAATGGTGCTTTTGGCAGAACGCGCACGTGGATTTCTACCAAACGACGTGCTAAGCATGCCGATGCTGCTCTTTTTAGCACCCGCGCACGCATTTGTGCGAAAACGCGTTTTAAGCATGCACATGCATCTTTTGGTAGACGCGGATGAAGTTTTCTGCAAAACCACAAGATGTGCATGCAAATGGTGCTTTTTGCAGAACGCGCACGTGGATTTCTACCAAACGACGTGCTAAGCATGCCGATGCTGCTCTTTTTAGCACCCGCGCACGCATTTGTGCGAAAACGCGTTTTAAGCATGCACATGCATCTTTTGGTAGACGCGGATGAAGTTTTCTGCAAAACCACAAGATGTGCATGCAAATGGTGCTTTTGGCAGAACGCGCACGTGGATTTCTACCAAACGACGTGCTAAGCATGCCGATGCTGCTCTTTTTAGCACCCGCGCACGCATTTGTGCGAAAACGCGTTTTAAGCATGCACATGCATCTTTTGGTAGACGCGGATGAAGTTTTCTGCAAAACCACAAGATGTGCATGCAAATGGTGCTTTTTGCAGAACGCGCACGTGGATTTCTACCAAACGACGTGCTAAGCATGCCGATGCTGCTCTTTTTAGCACCCGCGCACGCATTTGTGCGAAAACGCGTTTTAAGCATGCACATGCATCTTTTGGTAGACGCGGATGAAGTTTTCTGCAAAACCACAAGATGTGCATGCAAATGGTGCTTTTTGCAGAACGCGCACGTGGATTTCTACCAAACGACGTGCTAAGCTTGCCGATGCTGCTCTTTTTAGCACCCGCGCACGGATTTGTGCGAAAACGCGTTTTAAGCATGCACATGCATCTTTTGGTAGACGCGGATGAAGTTTTCTGCAAAACCACAAGATGTGCATGCAAATGGTGCTTTTTGCAGAACGCGCACGTGGATTTCTACCAAACGACGTGCTAAGCATGCCGATGCTGCTCTTTTTAGCACCTGCGCACGGATTTGTGCGAAAACGCGTTCTAAGCATGCACATGCATCTTTTGGTAGACGCGGATGAAGTTTTCTGCAAAACCACAATATGTGCATGCAAATGGTGCTTTTGGCAGAACGCGCACGTGGATTTCTACCAAACGACGTGCTAAGCATGCCGATGCTGCTCTTTTTAGCACCCGCGCACGCATTTGTGCGAAAACGCGTTTTAAGCATGCACATGCATCTTTTGGTAGACGCGGATGAAGTTTTCTGCAAAACCACAAGATGTGCATGCAAATGGTGCTTTTTGCAGAACGCGCACGTGGATTTCTACCAAACGACGTGCTAAGCATGCCGATGCTGCTCTTTTTAGCACCCGCGCACGCATTTGTGCGAAAACGCGTTTTAAGCATGCACATGCATCTTTTGGTAGACGCGGATGAAGTTTTCTGCAAAACCACAAGATGTGCATGCAAATGGTGCTTTTGGCAGAACGCGCACGTGGATTTCTACCAAACGACGTGCTAAGCATGCCGATGCTGCTCTTTTTAGCACCCGCGCACGCATTTGTGCGAAAACGCGTTTTAAGCATGCACATGCATCTTTTGGTAGACGCGGATGAAGTTTTCTGCAAAACCACAAGATGTGCATGCAAATGGTGCTTTTTGCAGAACGCGCACGTGGATTTCTACCAAACGACGTGCTAAGCATGCCGATGCTGCTCTTTTTAGCACCCGCGCACGGATTTGTGCGAAAACACGTTTTAAGCATGCACATGCATCTTTTGGTAGACGCGGATGAAGTTTTCTGCAAAACCACAAGATGTGCATGCAAATGGTGCTTTTGGCAGAACGCGCACGTGGATTTCTACCAAACGACGTGCTAAGCATGCCGATGCTGCTCTTTTTAGCACCCGCGCACGCATTTGTGCGAAAACGCGTTTTATGCATGCACATGCATCTTTTGGTAGACGCGGATGAAGTTTTCTGCAAAACCACAAGATGTGCATGCAAATGGTGCTTTTTGCAGAACGCGCACGTGGATTTCTACCAAACGACGTGCTAAGCATGCCGATGCTGCTCTTTTTAGCACCCGCGCACGGATTTGTGCGAAAACGCGTTTTAAGCATGCACATGCATCTTTTGGTAGACGCGGATGAAGTTTTCTGCAAAACCACAAGATGTGCATGCAAATGGTGCTTTTTGCAGAACGCGCACGTGGATTTCTACCAAACGACGTGCTAAGCATGCCGATGCTGCTCTTTTTAGCACCCGCGCACGCATTTGTGCGAAAACGCGTTTTAAGCATGCACATGCATCTTTTGGTAGACGCGGATGAAGTTTTCTGCAAAACCACAAGATGTGCATGCAAATGGTGCTTTTGGCAGAACCCGCACGTGGATTTCTACCAAACGACGTGCTAAGCATGCCGATGCTGCTCTTTTTAGCACCCGCGCACGCATTTGTGCGAAAACGCGTTTTAAGCATGCACATGCATCTTTTGGTAGACGCGGATGAAGTTTTCTGCAAAACCACAAGATGTGCATGCAAATGGTGCTTTTTGCAGAACGCGCACGTGGATTTCTACCAAACGACGTGCTAAGCATGCCGATGCTGCTCTTTTTAGCACCCGCGCACGGATTTGTGCGAAAACGCGTTTTAAGCATGCACATGCATCTTTTGGTAGACGCGGATGAAGTTTTCTGCAAAACCACAAGATGTGCATGCAAATGGTGCTTTTGGCAGAACGCGCACGTGGATTTCTACCAAACGACGTGCTAAGCATGCCGATGCTGCTCTTTTTAGCACCCGCGCACGCATTTGTGCGAAAACGCGTTTTAAGCATGCACATGCATCTTTTGGTAGACGCGGATGAAGTTTTCTGCAAAACCACAAGATGTGCATGCAAATGGTGCTTTTTGCAGAACGCGCACGTGGATTTCTACCAAACGACGTGCTAAGCATGCCGATGCTGCTCTTTTTAGCACCCGCGCACGGATTTGTGCGAAAACGCGTTTTAAGCATGCACATGCATCTTTTGGTAGACCCGGATGAAGTTTTCTGCAAAACCACAAGATGTGCATGCAAATGGTGCTTTTGGCAGAACGCGCACGTGGATTTCTACCAAACGACGTGCTAAGCATGCCGATGCTGCTCTTTTTAGCACCCGCGCACGCATTTGTGCGAAAACGCGTTTTAAGCATGCACATGCATCTTTTGGTAGACGCGGATGAAGTTTTCTGCAAAACCACAAGATGTGCATGCAAATGGTGCTTTTTGCAGAACGCGCACGTGGATTTCTACCAAACGACGTGCTAAGCATGCCGATGCTGCTCTTTTTAGCACCCGCGCACGCATTTGTGCGAAAACGCGTTTTAAGCATGCACATGCATCTTTTGGTAGACGCGGATGAAGTTTTCTGCAAAACCACAAGATGTGCATGCAAATGGTGCTTTTGGCAGAACGCGCACGTGGATTTCTACCAAACGACGTGCTAAGCATGCCGATGCTGCTCTTTTTAGCACCCGCGCACGCATTTGTGCGAAAACGCGTTTTAAGCATGCACATGCATCTTTTGGTAGACGCGGATGAAGTTTTCTGCAAAACCACAAGATGTGCATGCAAATGGTGCTTTTTGCAGAACGCGCACGTGGATTTCTACCAAACGACGTGCTAAGCATGCCGATGCTGCTCTTTTTAGCACCCGCGCACGGATTTGTGCGAAAACGCGTTTTAAGCATGCACATGCATCTTTTGGTAGAAGCGGATGAAGTTTTCTGCAAAACCACAAGATGTGCATGCAAATGGTGCTTTTGGCAGAACGCGCACGTGGATTTCTACCAAACGACGTGCTAAGCATGCCGATGCTGCTCTTTTTAGCACCCGCGCACGCATTTGTGCGAAAACGCGTTTTAAGCATGCACATGCATCTTTTGGTAGACGCGGATGAAGTTTTCTGCAAAACCACAAGATGTGCATGCAAATGGTGCTTTTTGCAGAACGCGCATGTGGATTTCTACCAAACGACGTGCTAAGCATGCCGATGCTGCTCTTTTTAGCACCCGCGCACGGATTTGTGCGAAAACGCGTTTTAAACATGCACATGCATCTTTTGTTAGACGCGGATGAAGTTTTCTGCAAAACCACAAGATGTGCATGCAAATGGTGCTTTTGGCAGAACGCGCACGTGGATTTCTACCAAACGACGTGCTAAGCATGCCGATGCTGCTCTTTTTAGCACCCGCGCACGCATTTGTGCGAAAACGCGTTTTAGCATGCACATGCATCTTTTGGTAGACGCGGATGAAGTTTTCTGCAAAACCACAAGATGTGCATGCAAATGGTGCTTTTTGCAGAACGCGCACGTGGATTTCTACCAAACGACGTGCTAAGCATGCCGATGCTGCTCTTTTTAGCACCCGCGCACGGATTTGTGCGAAAACACGTTTTAAGCATGCACATGCATCTTTTGGTAGACGCGGATGTTTTCTGCAAAACCACAAGATGTGCATGCAAATGGTGCTTTTGGCAGAACGCGCACGTGGATTTCTACCAAACGACGTGCTAAGCATGCCGATGCTGCTCTTTTTAGCACCCGCGCACGCATTTGTGCGAAAACGCGTTTTAAGCATGCACATGCATCTTTTGGTAGACGCGGATGAAGTTTTCTGCAAAACCACAAGATGTGCATGCAAATGGTGCTTTTTGCAGAACGCGCACGTGGATTTCTACCAAACGACGTGCTAAGCATGCCGATGCTGCTCTTTTTAGCACCCGCGCACGGATTTGTGCGAAAACGCGTTTTAAGCATGCACATGCATCTTTTGGTAGACGCGGATGAAGTTTTCTGCAAAACCACAAGATGTGCATGCAAATGGTGCTTTTGGCAGAACGCGCACGTGGATTTCTACCAAACGACGTGCTAAGCATGCCGATGCTGCTCTTTTTAGCACCCGCGCACGCATTTGTGCGAAAACGCGTTTTAAGCATGCACATGCATCTTTTGGTAGACGCGGATGAAGTTTTCTGCAAAACCACAAGATGTGCATGCAAATGGTGCTTTTTGCAGAACGCGCACGTGGATTTCTACCAAACGACGTGCTAAGCATGCCGATGCTGCTCTTTTTAGCACCCGCGCACGCATTTGTGCGAAAACGCGTTTTAAGCATGCACATGCATCTTTTGGTAGACGCGGATGAAGTTTTCTGCAAAACCACAAGATGTGCATGCAAATGGTGCTTTTGGCAGAACGCGCACGTGGATTTCTACCAAACGACGTGCTAAGCATGCCGATGCTGCTCTTTTTAGCACCCGCGCACGCATTTGTGCGAAAACGCGTTTTAAGCATGCACATGCATCTTTTGGTAGACGCGGATGAAGTTTTCTGCAAAACCACAAGATGTGCATGCAAATGGTGCTTTTTGCAGAACGCGCACGTGGATTTCTACCAAACGACGTGCTAAGCATGCCGATGCTGCTCTTTTTAGCACCCGCGCACGGATTTGTGCGAAAACGCGTTTTAAGCATGCACATGCATCTTTTGGTAGAAGCGGATGAAGTTTTCTGCAAAACCACAAGATGTGCATGCAAATGGTGCTTTTGGCAGAACGCGCACGTGGATTTCTACCAAACGACGTGCTAAGCATGCCGATGCTGCTCTTTTTAGCACCCGCGCACGCATTTGTGCGAAAACGCGTTTTAAGCATGCACATGCATCTTTTGGTAGACGCGGATGAAGTTTTCTGCAAAACCACAAGATGTGCATGCAAATGGTGCTTTTTGCAGAACGCGCATGTGGATTTCTACCAAACGACGTGCTAAGCATGCCGATGCTGCTCTTTTTAGCACCCGCGCACGGATTTGTGCGAAAACGCGTTTTAAACATGCACATGCATCTTTTGGTAGACGCGGATGAAGTTTTCTGCAAAACCACAAGATGTGCATGCAAATGGTGCTTTTGGCAGAACGCGCACGTGGATTTCTACCAAACGACGTGCTAAGCATGCCGATGCTGCTCTTTTTAGCACCCGCGCACGCATTTGTGCGAAAACGCGTTTTAAGCATGCACATGCATCTTTTGGTAGACGCGGATGAAGTTTTCTGCAAAACCACAAGATGTGCATGCAAATGGTGCTTTTTGCAGAACGCGCACGTGGATTTCTACCAAACGACGTGCTAAGCATGCCGATGCTGCTCTTTTTAGCACCCGCGCACGGATTTGTGCGAAAACGCGTTTTAAGCATGCACATGCATCTTTTGGTAGACGCGGATGAAGTTTTCTGCAAAACCACAAGATGTGCATGCAAATGGTGCTTTTGGCAGAACGCGCACGTGGATTTCTACCAAACGACGTGCTAAGCATGCCGATGCTGCTCTTTTTAGCACCCGCACACGGATTTGTGCGAAAACGCGTTTTAAGCATGCACATGCATCTTTTGGTAGACGCGGATGAAGTTTTCTGCAAAACCACAAGATGTGCATGCAAATGGTGCTTTTGGCAGAACGCGCACGTGGATTTCTACCAAACGACGTGCTAAGCATGCCGATGCTGCTCTTTTTAGCACCCGCGCACGCATTTGTGCGAAAACGCGTTTTAAGCATGCACATGCATCTTTTGGTAGACGCGGATGAAGTTTTCTGCAAAACCACAAGATGTGCATGCAAATGGTGCTTTTTGCAGAACGCGCACGTGGATTTCTACCAAACGACGTGCTAAGCATGCCGATGCTGCTCTTTTTAGCACCCGCGCACGCATTTGTGCGAAAACGCGTTTGAAGCATTTCATGCATCTTTTGGTAGACGCGGATGAAGTTTTCTGCAAAACCACAAGATGTGCATGCAAATGGTGCTTTTTGCAGAACGCGCACGTGGATTTCTACCAAACGACGTGCTAAGCATGCCGATGCTGCTCTTTTTAGCACCCGCGCACGCATTTGTGCGAAAACGCGTTTTAAGCATGCACATGCATCTTTTGGTAGACGCGGATGAAGTTTTCTGCAAAACCACAAGATGTGCATGCAAATGGTGCTTTTTGCAGAACGCGCACGTGGATTTCTACCAAACGACGTGCTAAGCATGCCGATGCTGCTCTTTTTAGCACCCGCGCACGCATTTGTGCGAAAACGCGTTTTAAGCATGCACATGCATCTTTTGGTAGACGCGGATGAAGTTTTCTGCAAAACCACAAGATGTGCATGCAAATGGTGCTTTTGGCAGAACGCGCACGTGGATTTCTACCAAACGACGTGCTAAGCATGCCGATGCTGCTCTTTTTAGCACCCGCGCACGCATTTGTGCGAAAACGCGTTTTAAGCATGCACATGCATCTTTTGGTAGACGCGGATGAAGTTTTCTGCAAAACCACAAGATGTGCATGCAAATGGTGCTTTTTGCAGAACGCGCACGTGGATTTCTACCAAACGACGTGCTAAGCATGCCGATGCTGCTCTTTTTAGCACCCGCGCACGGATTTGTGCGAAAACGCGTTTTAAGCATGCACATGCATCTTTTGGTAGAAGCGGATGAAGTTTTCTGCAAAACCACAAGATGTGCATGCAAATGGTGCTTTTGGCAGAACGCGCACGTGGATTTCTACCAAACGACGTGCTAAGCATGCCGATGCTGCTCTTTTTAGCACCCGCGCACGCATTTGTGCGAAAACGCGTTTTAAGCATGCACATGCATCTTTTGGTAGACGCGGATGAAGTTTTCTGCAAAACCACAAGATGTGCATGCAAATGGTGCTTTTTGCAGAACGCGCATGTGGATTTCTACCAAACGACGTGCTAAGCATGCCGATGCTGCTCTTTTTAGCACCCGCGCACGGATTTGTGCGAAAACGCGTTTTAAACATGCACATGCATCTTTTGGTAGACGCGGATGAAGTTTTCTGCAAAACCACAAGATGTGCATGCAAATGGTGCTTTTGGCAGAACGCGCACGTGGATTTCTACCAAACGACGTGCTAAGCATGCCGATGCTGCTCTTTTTAGCACCCGCGCACGCATTTGTGCGAAAACGCGTTTTAAGCATGCACATGCATCTTTTGGTAGACGCGGATGAAGTTTTCTGCAAAACCACAAGATGTGCATGCAAATGGTGCTTTTTGCAGAACGCGCACGTGGATTTCTACCAAACGACGTGCTAGGCATGCCGATGCTGCTCTTTTTAGCACCCGCGCACGGATTTGTGCGAAAACGCGTTTTAAGCATGCACATGCATCTTTTGGTAGACGCGGATGAAGTTTTCTGCAAAACCACAAGATGTGCATGCAAATGGTGCTTTTGGCAGAACGCGCACGTGGATTTCTACCAAACGACGTGCTAAGCATGCCGATGCTGCTCTTTTTAGCACCCGCACACGGATTTGTGCGAAAACGCGTTTTAAGCATGCACATGCATCTTTTGGTAGACGCGGATGAAGTTTTCTGCAAAACCACAAGATGTGCATGCAAATGGTGCTTTTGGCAGAACGCGCACGTGGATTTCTACCAAACGACGTGCTAAGCATGCCGATGCTGCTCTTTTTAGCACCCGCGCACGCATTTGTGCGAAAACGCGTTTTAAGCATGCACATGCATCTTTTGGTAGACGCGGATGAAGTTTACTGCAAAACCACAAGATGTGCATGCAAATGGTGCTTTTTGCAGAACGCGCACGTGGATTTCTACCAAACGACGTGCTAAGCATGCCGATGCTGCTCTTTTTAGCACCCGCGCACGCATTTGTGCGAAAACGCGTTTGAAGCATTTCATGCATCTTTTGGTAGACGCGGATGAAGTTTTCTGCAAAACCACAAGATGTGCATGCAAATGGTGCTTTTTGCAGAACGCGCACGTGGATTTCTACCAAACGACGTGCTAAGCATGCCGATGCTGCTCTTTTTAGCACCCGCGCACGGATTTGTGCGAAAACGCGTTTTCAGCATGCACATGCATCTTTTGGTAGACGCGGATGAAGTTTTCTGCAAAACCACAAGATGTGCATGCAAATGGTGCTTTTGGCAGAACGCGCACGTGGATTTCTACCAAACGACGTGCTAAGCATGCCGATGCTGCTCTTTTTAGCACCCGCGCACGGATCTGTGCGAAAACGCGTTTTAAGCATGCACATGCATTTTTGGTAGACGCGGATGAAGTTTTCTGCAAAACCACAAGATGTGCATACAAATGGTGCTTTTGGCAGAACGCGCACGTGGATTTCTACCAAACGACGTGCTAAGCATGCCGATGCTGCTCTTTTTAGCACCCGCGCACGCATTTGTGCGAAAACGCGTTTTAAGCATGCACATGCATCTTTTGGTAGACGCGGATGAAGTTTTCTGCAAAACCACAAGATGTGCATGCAAATGGTGCTTTTTGCAGAACGCGCACGTGGATTTCTACCAAACGACGTGCTAAGCATGCCGATGCTGCTCTTTTTAGCACCCGCGCACGGATTTGTGCGAAAACGCGTTTTAAGCATGCACATGCATCTTTTGGTAGACGCGGATGAAGTTTTCTGCAAAACCACAAGATGTGCATGCAAATGGTGCTTTTGGCAGAACGCGCACGTGGATTTCTACCAAACGACGTGCTAAGCATGCCGATGCTGCTCTTTTTAGCACCCGCGCACGCATTTGTGCGAAAACGCGTTTTATGCATGCACATGCATCTTTTGGTAGACGCGGATGAAGTTTTCTGCAAAACCACAAGATGTGCATGCAAATGGTGCTTTTTGCAGAACGCGCACGTGGATTTCTACCAAACGACGTGCTAAGCATGCCGATGCTGCTCTTTTTAGCACCCGCGCACGGATTTGTGCGAAAACGCGTTTTAAGCATGCACATGCATCTTTTGGTAGACGCGGATGAAGTTTTCTGCAAAACCACAAGATGTGCATGCAAATGGTGCTTTTTGCAGAACGCGCACGTGGATTTCTACCAAACGACGTGCTAAGCATGCCGATGCTGCTCTTTTTAGCACCCGCGCACGCATTTGTGCGAAAACGCGTTTTAAGCATGCACATGCATCTTTTGGTAGACGCGGATGAAGTTTTCTGCAAAACCACAAGATGTGCATGCAAATGGTGCTTTTGGCAGAACGCGCACGTGGATTTCTACCAAACGACGTGCTAAGCATGCCGATGCTGCTCTTTTTAGCACCCGCGCACGCATTTGTGCGAAAACGCGTTTTAAGCATGCACATGCATCTTTTGGTAGACGCGGATGAAGTTTTCTGCAAAACCACAAGATGTGCATGCAAATGGTGCTTTTTGCAGAACGCGCACGTGGATTTCTACCAAACGACGTGCTAAGCATGCCGATGCTGCTCTTTTTAGCACCCGCGCACGGATTTGTGCGAAAACGCGTTTTAAGCATGCACATGCATCTTTTGGTAGACGCGGATGAAGTTTTCTGCAAAACCACAAGATGTGCATGCAAATGGTGCTTTTGGCAGAACGCGCACGTGGATTTCTACCAAACGACGTGCTAAGCATGCCGATGCTGCTCTTTTTAGCACCCGCGCACGCATTTGTGCGAAAACGCGTTTTAAGCATGCACATGCATCTTTTGGTAGACGCGGATGAAGTTTTCTGCAAAACCACAAGATGTGCATGCAAATGGTGCTTTTGGCAGAACGCGCACGTGGATTTCTACCAAACGACGTGCTAAGCATGCCGATGCTGCTCTTTTTAGCACCCGCGCACGCATTTGTGCGAAAACGCGTTTTAAGCATGCACATGCATCTTTTGGTAGACGCGGATGAAGTTTTCTGCAAAACCACAAGATGTGCATGCAAATGGTGCTTTTTGCAGAACGCGCACGTGGATTTCTACCAAACGACGTGCTAAGCATGCCGATGCTGCTCTTTTTAGCACCCGCGCACGCATTTGTGCGAAAACGCGTTTGAAGCATTTCATGCATCTTTTGGTAGACGCGGATGAAGTTTTCTGCAAAACCACAAGATGTGCATGCAAATGGTGCTTTTTGCAGAACGCGCACGTGGATTTCTACCAAACGACGTGCTAAGCATGCCGATGCTGCTCTTTTTAGCACCCGCGCACGGATTTGTGCGAAAACGCGTTTTCAGCATGCACATGCATCTTTTGGTAGACGCGGATGAAGTTTTCTGCAAAACCACAAGATGTGCATGCAAATGGTGCTTTTGGCAGAACGCGCACGTGGATTTCTACCAAACGACGTGCTAAGCATGCCGATGCTGCTCTTTTTAGCACCCGCGCACGGATCTGTGCGAAAACGCGTTTTAAGCATGCACATGCATTTTTGGTAGACGCGGATGAAGTTTTCTGCAAAACCACAAGATGTGCATACAAATGGTGCTTTTGGCAGAACGCGCACGTGGATTTCTACCAAACGACGTGCTAAGCATGCCGATGCTGCTCTTTTTAGCACCCGCGCACGCATTTGTGCGAAAACGCGTTTTAAGCAAGCACATGCATCTTTTGGTAGACGCGGATGAAGTTTTCTGCAAAACCACAAGATGTGCATGCAAATGGTGCTTTTGGCAGAACGCGCACGTGGATTTCTACCAAACGACGTGCTAAGCATGCCGATGCTGCTCTTTTTAGCACCCGCGCACGGATTTGTGCGAAAACGCGTTTTAAGCATGCACATGCATCTTTTGGTAGACGCGGATGAAGTTTTCTGCAAAACCACAAGATGTGCATGCAAATGGTGCTTTTGGCAGAACGCGCACGTGGATTTCTACCAAACGACGTGCTAAGCATGCCGATGCTGCTCTTTTTAGCACCCGCGCACGCATTTGTGCGAAAACGCGTTTTAAGCATGCACATGCATCTTTTGGTAGACGCGGATGTTTTCTGCAAAACCACAAGATGTGCATGCAAATGGTGCTTTTGGCAGAACGCGCACGTGGATTTCTACCAAACGACGTGCTAAGCATGCCGATGCTGCTATTTTTAGCACCCGCGCACGCATTTGTGCGAAAACGCGTTTTAAGCATGCACATGCATCTTTTGGTAGACGCGGATGAAGTTTTCTGCAAAACCACAAGATGTGGATGCAAATGGTGCTTTTTGCAGAACGCGCACGTGGATTTCTACCAAACGACGTGCTAAGCATGCCGATGCTGCTCTTTTTACCACCCGCGCACGCATTTGTGCGAAAACGCGTTTTAAGCATGCACATGCATCTTTTGGTAGACGCTGATGAAGTTTTCTGGAAAACCACAAGATGTGCATGCAAATGGTGCTTTTTGCAGAACGCGCACGTGGATTTCTACCAAACGACGTGCTAAGCATGCCGATGCTGCTCTTTTTAGCACCCGCGCACGGATTTGTGCGAAAACGCGTTTTAAGCATGCACATGCATCTTTTGGTAGACGCGGATGAAGTTTTCTGCAAAACCACAAGATGTGCATGCAAATGGTGCTCTTGGCAGAACGCGCACGTGGATTTCTACCAAACGACGTGCTAAGCATGCCGATGCTGCTCTTTTTAGCACCCGCGCACGCATTTGTGCGAAAACGCGTTTTAAGCATGCACATGCATCTTTTGGTAGACGCGGATGAAGTTTTCTGCAAAACCACAAGATGTGCATGCAAATGGTGCTTTTTGCAGAACGCGCACGTGGATTTCTACCAAACGACGTGCTAAGCATGCCGATGCTGCTCTTTTTAGCACCCGCGCACGCATTTGTGCGAAAACGCGTTTTAAGCATGCACATGCATCTTTTGGTAGACGCGGATGAAGTTTTCTGCAAAACCACAAGATGTGCATGCAAATGGTGCTTTTGGCAGAACGCGCACGTGAATTTCTACCAAACGACGTGCTAAGCATGCCGATGCTGCTCTTTTTAGCACCCGCGCACGCATTTGTGCGAAAACGCGTTTTAAGCATGCACATGCATCTTTTGGTAGACGCGAATGAAGTTTTCTGCAAAACCACAAGATGTGCATGCAAATGGTGCTTTTTGCAGAACGCGCACGTGGATTTCTACCAAACGACGTGCTAAGCATGCCGATGCTGCTCTTTTTAGCACCCGCGCACGGATTTGTGCGAAAACGCGTTTTAAGCATGCACATGCATCTTTTGGTAGACGCGGATGAAGTTTTCTGCAAAACCACAAGATGTGCATGCAAATGGTGCTTTTGGCAGAACGCGCACGTGGATTTCTACCAAACGACGTGCTAAGCATGCCGATGCTGCTCTTTTTAGCACCCGCGCACGCATTTGTGCGAAAACGCGTTTTAAGCATGCACATGCATCTTTTGGTAGACGCGGATGAAGTTTTCTGCAAAACCACACGATGTGCATGCAAATGGTGCTTTTTGCAGAACGCGCATGTGGATTTCTACCAAACGACGTGCTAAGCATGCCGATGCTGCTCTTTTTAGCACCCGCGCACGGATTTGTGCGAAAACGCGTTTTAAACATGCACATGCATCTTTTGGTAGACGCGGATGAAGTTTTCTGCAAAACCACAGGATGTGCATGCAAATGGTGCTTTTTGCAGAACGCGCACGTGGATTTCTAGTAAACGACGTGCTAAGCATGCCGATGCTGCTCTTTTTAGCACCCGCGCACGGATTTGTGCGAAAACGCGTTTTAAGCATGCACATGCATCTTTTGGTAGACGCGGATGAAGTTTTCTGCAAAACCACAAGATGTGCATGCAAATGGTGCTTTTTGCAGAACGCGCACGTGGATTTCTACCAAACGACGTGCTAAGCATGCCGATGCTGCTCTTTTTAGCACCCGCGCACGCATTTGTGCGAAAACGCGTTTTAAGCATGCACATGCATCTTTTGGTAGACGCGGATGAAGTTTTCTGCAAAACCACAAGATGTGCATGCAAATGGTGCTTTTTGCAGAACGCGCACGTGGATTTCTACCAAACGACGTGCTAAGCATGCCGATGCTGCTATTTTTAGCACCCGCGCACGCATTTGTGCGAAAACGCGTTTTAAGCATGCACATGCATCTTTTGGTAGACGCGGATGAAGTTTTCTGCAAAACCACAAGATGTGCATGCAAATGGTGCTTTTTGCAGAACGCGCACGTGGATTTCTACCAAACAACGTGCTAAGCATGCCGATGCTGCTCTTTTTAGCACCCGCGCACGCATTTGTGCGAAAACGCGTTTTAAGCATGCACATGCATCTTTTGGTAGACGCGGATGAAGTTTTCTGCAAAACCACAAGATGTGCATGCAAATGGTGCTTTTTGCAGAACGCGCACGTGGATTTCTACCAAACGACGTGCTAAGCATGCCGATGCTGCCATTTTTAGCACCCGCGCACGCATTTGTGCGAAAACGCGTTTTAAGCATGCACATGCATCTTTTGGTAGACGCGGATGAAGTTTTCTGCAAAACCACAAGATGTGCATGCAAATGGTGCTTTTCGCAGAACGCGCACGTGGATTTCTACCAAACGACGTGCTAAGCATGCCGATGCTGCTCTTTTTAGCACCCGCGCACGCATTTGTGCGAAAACGCGTTTTAAGCATGCACATGCATCTTTTGGTTGACGCGGATGAAGTTTTCTGCAAAACCACAAGATCTGCATGCAAATGGTGCTTTTTGCAGAACGCGCACGTGGATTTCTACCAAACGACGTGCTAAGCATGCCGATGCTGCTCTTTTTAGCACCCGCGCACGCATTTGTGCGAAAACGCGTTTTAAGCATGCACATGCATCTTTTGGTAGACGCGGATGAAGTTTTCTGCAAAACCACAAGATGTGCATGCAAATGGTGCTTTTTGCAGAACGCGCACGTGGATTTCTACCAAACGACGTGCTAAGCTTGCCGATGCTGCTCTTTTTAGCACCCGCGCACGGATTTGTGCGAAAACGCGTTTTAAGCATGCACATGCATCTTTTGGTAGACGCGGATGAAGTTTTCTGCAAAACCACAAGATGTGCATGCAAATGGTGCTTTTGGCAGAACGCGCACGTGGATTTCTACCAAACGACGTGCTAAGCATGCCGATGCTGCTCTTTTTAGCACCCGCGCACGCATTTGTGCGAAAACGCGTTTTAAGCATGCACATGCATCTTTTGGTAGACGCGGATGAAGTTTTCTGCAAAACCACAAGATGTGCATACAAATGGTGCTTTTTGCAGAACGCGCACGTGGATTTCTACCAAACGATGTGCTAAGCTTGCCGATGCTGCTCTTTTTAGCACCCGCGCACGGATTTGTGCGAAAACGCGTTTTAAGCATGCACATGCATCTTTTGGTAGACGCGGATGAAGTTTTCTGCAAAACCACAAGATGTGCATGCAAATGGTGCTTTTGGCAGAACGCGCACGTGGATTTCTACCAAACGACGTGCTAAGCATGCCGATGCTGCTCTTTTTAGCACCCGCGCACGCATTTGTGCGAAAACGCGTTTTAAGCATGCACATGCATCTTTTGGTAGACGCGGATGAAGTTTTCTGCAAAACCACAAGATGTGCATGCAAATGGTGCTTTTTGCAGAACGCGCACGTGGATTTCTACCAAACGACGTGCTAAGCATGCCGATGGTGCTATTTTTAGCACCCGCGCACGCATTTGTGCGAAAACGCGTTTTAAGCATGCACATGCATCTTTTGGTAGACGCGGATGAAGTTTTCTGCAAAACCACAAGATGTGCATGCAAATGGTGCTTTTTGCAGAACGCGCACGTGGATTTCTACCAAACGACGTGCTAAGCATGCCGATGCTGCTCTTTTTAGCACCCGCGCACGCATTTGTGCGAAAACGCGTTTTAAGCATGCACATGCATCTTTTGGTAGACGCGGATGAAGTTTTCTGCAAAACCACAATATGTGCATGCAAATGGTGCTTTTTGCAGAACGCGCACGTGGATTTCTACCAAACGACGTGCTAAGCATGCCGATGCTGCTCTTTTTAGCACCCGCGCACGCATTTGTGCGAAAACGCGTTTTAAGCATGCACATGCATCTTTTGGTAGACGAGGATGAAGTTTTCTGCAAAACCACAAGATGTGCATGCAAATGGTGCTTTTTGCAGAACGCGCACGTGGATGTCTACCAAACGACGTGCTAAGCTTGCCGATGCTGCTCTTTTTAGCACCCGCGCACGGATTTGTGCGAAAACGCGTTTTAAGCATGCACATGCATCTTTTGGTAGACGCGGATGAAGTTTTCTGCAAAACCACAAGATGTGCATGCAAATGGTGCTTTTGGCAGAACGCGCACGTGGATTTCTACCAAACGACGTGCTAAGCATGCCGATGCTGCTCTTTTTAGCACCCGCGCACGCATTTGTGCGAAAACGCGTTTTAAGCATGCACATGCATCTTTTGGTAGACGCGGATGAAGTTTTCTGCAAAACCACAAGATGTGCATGCAAATGGTGCTTTTTGCAGAACGCGCACGTGGATTTCTACCAAACGACGTGCTAAGCATGCCGATGCTGCTCTTTTTAGCACCCGCGCACGGATTTGTGCGAAAACGCGTTTTAAGCATGCACATGCATCTTTTGGTAGACGCGGATGAAGTTTTCTGCAAAACCACAAGATGTGCATGCAAATGGTGCTTTTGGCAGAACGCGCACGTGGATTTCTACCAAACGACGTGCTAAGCATGCCGATGCTGCTCTTTTTAGCACCCGCGCACGCATTTGTGCGAAAACGCGTTTTAAGCATGCACATGCATCTTTTGGTAGACGCGGATGAAGTTTTCTGCAAAACCACAAGATGTGCATGCAAATGGTGCTTTTTGCAGAACGCGCACGTGGATTTCTACCAAACGACGTGCTAAGCATGCCGATGCTGCTCTTTTTAGCACCCGCGCACGGATTTGTGCGAAAACGCGTTTTAAGCATGCACATGCATCTTTTGGTAGACGCGGATGAAGTTTTCTGCAAAACCACAAGATGTGCATGCAAATGGTGCTTCTTGCAGAACGCGCACGTGGATTTCTACCAAACGACGTGCTAAGCATGCCGATGCTGCTCTTTTTAGCACCCGCGCACGCATTTGTGCGAAAACGCGTTTTAAGCATGCACATGCATCTTTTGGTAGACGCGGATGAAGTTTTCTGCAAAACCACAAGATGTGCATGCAAATGGTGCTTTTGGCAGAACGCGCACGTGGATTTCTACCAAACGACGTGCTAAGCATGCCGATGCTGCTCTTTTTAGCACCCGCGCACGCATTTGTGCGAAAACGCGTTTTAAGCATGCACATGCATCTTTTGGTTGACGCGGATGAAGTTTTCTGCAAAACCACAAGATGTGCATGCAAATGGTGCTTTTTGCAGAACGCGCACGTGGATTTCTACCAAACGACGTGCTAAGCATGCCGATGCTGCTCTTTTTAGCACCCGCGCACGGATTTGTGCGAAAACGCGTTTTAAGCATGCACATGCATCTTTTGGTAGACGCGGATGAAGTTTTCTGCAAAACCACAAGATGTGCATGCAAATGGTGCTTTTGGCAGAACGCGCACGTGGATTTCTACCAAACGACGTGCTAAGCATGCCGATGCTGCTCTTTTTAGCACCCGCGCACGCATTTGTGCGAAAACGCGTTTTATGCATGCACATGCATCTTTTGGTAGACGCGGATGAAGTTTTCTGCAAAACCACAAGATGTGCATGCAAATGGTGCTTTTTGCAGAACGCGCACGTGGATTTCTACCAAACGACGTGCTAAGCATGCCGATGCTGCTCTTTTTAGCACCCGCGCACGGATTTGTGCGAAAACGCGTTTTAAGCATGCACATGCATCTTTTGGTAGACGCGGATGAAGTTTTCTGCAAAACCACAAGATGTGCATGCAAATGGTGCTTTTTGCAGAACGCGCACGTGGATTTCTACCAAACGACGTGCTAAGCATGCCGATGCTGCTCTTTTTAGCACCCGCGCACGCATTTGTGCGAAAACGCGTTTTAAGCATGCACATGCATCTTTTGGTAGACGCGGATGAAGTTTTCTGCAAAACCACAAGATGTGCATGCAAATGGTGCTTTTGGCAGAACCCGCACGTGGATTTCTACCAAACGACGTGCTAAGCATGCCGATGCTGCTCTTTTTAGCACCCGCGCACGCATTTGTGCGAAAACGCGTTTTAAGCATGCACATGCATCTTTTGGTAGACGCGGATGAAGTTTTCTGCAAAACCACAAGATGTGCATGCAAATGGTGCTTTTTGCAGAACGCGCACGTGGATTTCTACCAAACGACGTGCTAAGCATGCCGATGCTGCTCTTTTTAGCACCCGCGCACGGATTTGTGCGAAAACGCGTTTTAAGCATGCACATGCATCTTTTGGTAGACCCGGATGAAGTTTTCTGCAAAACCACAAGATGTGCATGCAAATGGTGCTTTTGGCAGAACGCGCACGTGGATTTCTACCAAACGACGTGCTAAGCATGCCGATGCTGCTCTTTTTAGCACCCGCGCACGCATTTGTGCGAAAACGCGTTTTAAGCATGCACATGCATCTTTTGGTAGACGCGGATGAAGTTTTCTGCAAAACCACAAGATGTGCATGCAAATGGTGCTTTTTGCAGAACGCGCACGTGGATTTCTACCAAACGACGTGCTAAGCATGCCGATGCTGCTCTTTTTAGCACCCGCGCACGCATTTGTGCGAAAACGCGTTTTAAGCATGCACATGCATCTTTTGGTAGACGCGGATGAAGTTTTCTGCAAAACCACAAGATGTGCATGCAAATGGTGCTTTTGGCAGAACGCGCACGTGGATTTCTACCAAACGACGTGCTAAGCATGCCGATGCTGCTCTTTTTAGCACCCGCGCACGCATTTGTGCGAAAACGCGTTTTAAGCATGCACATGCATCTTTTGGTAGACGCGGATGAAGTTTTCTGCAAAACCACAAGATGTGCATGCAAATGGTGCTTTTTGCAGAACGCGCACGTGGATTTCTACCAAACGACGTGCTAAGCATGCCGATGCTGCTCTTTTTAGCACCCGCGCACGGATTTGTGCGAAAACGCGTTTTAAGCATGCACATGCATCTTTTGGTAGAAGCGGATGAAGTTTTCTGCAAAACCACAAGATGTGCATGCAAATGGTGCTTTTGGCAGAACGCGCACGTGGATTTCTACCAAACGACGTGCTAAGCATGCCGATGCTGCTCTTTTTAGCACCCGCGCACGCATTTGTGCGAAAACGCGTTTTAAGCATGCACATGCATCTTTTGGTAGACGCGGATGAAGTTTTCTGCAAAACCACAAGATGTGCATGCAAATGGTGCTTTTTGCAGAACGCGCATGTGGATTTCTACCAAACGACGTGCTAAGCATGCCGATGCTGCTCTTTTTAGCACCCGCGCACGGATTTGTGCGAAAACGCGTTTTAAACATGCACATGCATCTTTTGGTAGACGCGGATGAAGTTTTCTGCAAAACCACAAGATGTGCATGCAAATGGTGCTTTTGGCAGAACGCGCACGTGGATTTCTACCAAACGACGTGCTAAGCATGCCGATGCTGCTCTTTTTAGCACCCGCGCACGCATTTGTGCGAAAACGCGTTTTAGCATGCACATGCATCTTTTGGTAGACGCGGATGAAGTTTTCTGCAAAACCACAAGATGTGCATGCAAATGGTGCTTTTTGCAGAACGCGCACGTGGATTTCTACCAAACGACGTGCTAAGCATGCCGATGCTGCTCTTTTTAGCACCCGCGCACGGATTTGTGCGAAAACACGTTTTAAGCATGCACATGCATCTTTTGGTAGACGCGGATGTTTTCTGCAAAACCACAAGATGTGCATGCAAATGGTGCTTTTGGCAGAACGCGCACGTGGATTTCTACCAAACGACGTGCTAAGCATGCCGATGCTGCTCTTTTTAGCACCCGCGCACGCATTTGTGCGAAAACGCGTTTTAAGCATGCACATGCATCTTTTGGTAGACGCGGATGAAGTTTTCTGCAAAACCACAAGATGTGCATGCAAATGGTGCTTTTTGCAGAACGCGCACGTGGATTTCTACCAAACGACGTGCTAAGCATGCCGATGCTGCTCTTTTTAGCACCCGCGCACGGATTTGTGCGAAAACGCGTTTTAAGCATGCACATGCATCTTTTGGTAGACGCGGATGAAGTTTTCTGCAAAACCACAAGATGTGCATGCAAATGGTGCTTTTGGCAGAACGCGCACGTGGATTTCTACCAAACGACGTGCTAAGCATGCCGATGCTGCTCTTTTTAGCACCCGCGCACGCATTTGTGCGAAAACGCGTTTTAAGCATGCACATGCATCTTTTGGTAGACGCGGATGAAGTTTTCTGCAAAACCACAAGATGTGCATGCAAATGGTGCTTTTTGCAGAACGCGCACGTGGATTTCTACCAAACGACGTGCTAAGCATGCCGATGCTGCTCTTTTTAGCACCCGCGCACGCATTTGTGCGAAAACGCGTTTTAAGCATGCACATGCATCTTTTGGTAGACGCGGATGAAGTTTTCTGCAAAACCACAAGATGTGCATGCAAATGGTGCTTTTGGCAGAACGCGCACGTGGATTTCTACCAAACGACGTGCTAAGCATGCCGATGCTGCTCTTTTTAGCACCCGCGCACGCATTTGTGCGAAAACGCGTTTTAAGCATGCACATGCATCTTTTGGTAGACGCGGATGAAGTTTTCTGCAAAACCACAAGATGTGCATGCAAATGGTGCTTTTTGCAGAACGCGCACGTGGATTTCTACCAAACGACGTGCTAAGCATGCCGATGCTGCTCTTTTTAGCACCCGCGCACGGATTTGTGCGAAAACGCGTTTTAAGCATGCACATGCATCTTTTGGTAGAAGCGGATGAAGTTTTCTGCAAAACCACAAGATGTGCATGCAAATGGTGCTTTTGGCAGAACGCGCACGTGGATTTCTACCAAACGACGTGCTAAGCATGCCGATGCTGCTCTTTTTAGCACCCGCGCACGCATTTGTGCGAAAACGCGTTTTAAGCATGCACATGCATCTTTTGGTAGACGCGGATGAAGTTTTCTGCAAAACCACAAGATGTGCATGCAAATGGTGCTTTTTGCAGAACGCGCATGTGGATTTCTACCAAACGACGTGCTAAGCATGCCGATGCTGCTCTTTTTAGCACCCGCGCACGGATTTGTGCGAAAACGCGTTTTAAACATGCACATGCATCTTTTGGTAGACGCGGATGAAGTTTTCTGCAAAACCACAAGATGTGCATGCAAATGGTGCTTTTGGCAGAACGCGCACGTGGATTTCTACCAAACGACGTGCTAAGCATGCCGATGCTGCTCTTTTTAGCACCCGCGCACGCATTTGTGCGAAAACGCGTTTTAAGCATGCACATGCATCTTTTGGTAGACGCGGATGAAGTTTTCTGCAAAACCACAAGATGTGCATGCAAATGGTGCTTTTTGCAGAACGCGCACGTGGATTTCTACCAAACGACGTGCTAAGCATGCCGATGCTGCTCTTTTTAGCACCCGCGCACGGATTTGTGCGAAAACGCGTTTTAAGCATGCACATGCATCTTTTGGTAGACGCGGATGAAGTTTTCTGCAAAACCACAAGATGTGCATGCAAATGGTGCTTTTGGCAGAACGCGCACGTGGATTTCTACCAAACGACGTGCTAAGCATGCCGATGCTGCTCTTTTTAGCACCCGCACACGGATTTGTGCGAAAACGCGTTTTAAGCATGCACATGCATCTTTTGGTAGACGCGGATGAAGTTTTCTGCAAAACCACAAGATGTGCATGCAAATGGTGCTTTTGGCAGAACGCGCACGTGGATTTCTACCAAACGACGTGCTAAGCATGCCGATGCTGCTCTTTTTAGCACCCGCGCACGCATTTGTGCGAAAACGCGTTTTAAGCATGCACATGCATCTTTTGGTAGACGCGGATGAAGTTTTCTGCAAAACCACAAGATGTGCATGCAAATGGTGCTTTTTGCAGAACGCGCACGTGGATTTCTACCAAACGACGTGCTAAGCATGCCGATGCTGCTCTTTTTAGCACCCGCGCACGCATTTGTGCGAAAACGCGTTTGAAGCATTTCATGCATCTTTTGGTAGACGCGGATGAAGTTTTCTGCAAAACCACAAGATGTGCATGCAAATGGTGCTTTTTGCAGAACGCGCACGTGGATTTCTACCAAACGACGTGCTAAGCATGCCGATGCTGCTCTTTTTAGCACCCGCGCACGCATTTGTGCGAAAACGCGTTTTAAGCATGCACATGCATCTTTTGGTAGACGCGGATGAAGTTTTCTGCAAAACCACAAGATGTGCATGCAAATGGTGCTTTTTGCAGAACGCGCACGTGGATTTCTACCAAACGACGTGCTAAGCATGCCGATGCTGCTCTTTTTAGCACCCGCGCACGCATTTGTGCGAAAACGCGTTTTAAGCATGCACATGCATCTTTTGGTAGACGCGGATGAAGTTTTCTGCAAAACCACAAGATGTGCATGCAAATGGTGCTTTTGGCAGAACGCGCACGTGGATTTCTACCAAACGACGTGCTAAGCATGCCGATGCTGCTCTTTTTAGCACCCGCGCACGCATTTGTGCGAAAACGCGTTTTAAGCATGCACATGCATCTTTTGGTAGACGCGGATGAAGTTTTCTGCAAAACCACAAGATGTGCATGCAAATGGTGCTTTTTGCAGAACGCGCACGTGGATTTCTACCAAACGACGTGCTAAGCATGCCGATGCTGCTCTTTTTAGCACCCGCGCACGGATTTGTGCGAAAACGCGTTTTAAGCATGCACATGCATCTTTTGGTAGAAGCGGATGAAGTTTTCTGCAAAACCACAAGATGTGCATGCAAATGGTGCTTTTGGCAGAACGCGCACGTGGATTTCTACCAAACGACGTGCTAAGCATGCCGATGCTGCTCTTTTTAGCACCCGCGCACGCATTTGTGCGAAAACGCGTTTTAAGCATGCACATGCATCTTTTGGTAGACGCGGATGAAGTTTTCTGCAAAACCACAAGATGTGCATGCAAATGGTGCTTTTTGCAGAACGCGCATGTGGATTTCTACCAAACGACGTGCTAAGCATGCCGATGCTGCTCTTTTTAGCACCCGCGCACGGATTTGTGCGAAAACGCGTTTTAAACATGCACATGCATCTTTTGGTAGACGCGGATGAAGTTTTCTGCAAAACCACAAGATGTGCATGCAAATGGTGCTTTTGGCAGAACGCGCACGTGGATTTCTACCAAACGACGTGCTAAGCATGCCGATGCTGCTCTTTTTAGCACCCGCGCACGCATTTGTGCGAAAACGCGTTTTAAGCATGCACATGCATCTTTTGGTAGACGCGGATGAAGTTTTCTGCAAAACCACAAGATGTGCATGCAAATGGTGCTTTTTGCAGAACGCGCACGTGGATTTCTACCAAACGACGTGCTAAGCATGCCGATGCTGCTCTTTTTAGCACCCGCGCACGGATTTGTGCGAAAACGCGTTTTAAGCATGCACATGCATCTTTTGGTAGACGCGGATGAAGTTTTCTGCAAAACCACAAGATGTGCATGCAAATGGTGCTTTTGGCAGAACGCGCACGTGGATTTCTACCAAACGACGTGCTAAGCATGCCGATGCTGCTCTTTTTAGCACCCGCACACGGATTTGTGCGAAAACGCGTTTTAAGCATGCACATGCATCTTTTGGTAGACGCGGATGAAGTTTTCTGCAAAACCACAAGATGTGCATGCAAATGGTGCTTTTGGCAGAACGCGCACGTGGATTTCTACCAAACGACGTGCTAAGCATGCCGATGCTGCTCTTTTTAGCACCCGCGCACGCATTTGTGCGAAAACGCGTTTTAAGCATGCACATGCATCTTTTGGTAGACGCGGATGAAGTTTACTGCAAAACCACAAGATGTGCATGCAAATGGTGCTTTTTGCAGAACGCGCACGTGGATTTCTACCAAACGACGTGCTAAGCATGCCGATGCTGCTCTTTTTAGCACCCGCGCACGCATTTGTGCGAAAACGCGTTTGAAGCATTTCATGCATCTTTTGGTAGACGCGGATGAAGTTTTCTGCAAAACCACAAGATGTGCATGCAAATGGTGCTTTTTGCAGAACGCGCACGTGGATTTCTACCAAACGACGTGCTAAGCATGCCGATGCTGCTCTTTTTAGCACCCGCGCACGGATTTGTGCGAAAACGCGTTTTCAGCATGCACATGCATCTTTTGGTAGACGCGGATGAAGTTTTCTGCAAAACCACAAGATGTGCATGCAAATGGTGCTTTTGGCAGAACGCGCACGTGGATTTCTACCAAACGACGTGCTAAGCATGCCGATGCTGCTCTTTTTAGCACCCGCGCACGGATCTGTGCGAAAACGCGTTTTAAGCATGCACATGCATTTTTGGTAGACGCGGATGAAGTTTTCTGCAAAACCACAAGATGTGCATACAAATGGTGCTTTTGGCAGAACGCGCACGTGGATTTCTACCAAACGACGTGCTAAGCATGCCGATGCTGCTCTTTTTAGCACCCGCGCACGCATTTGTGCGAAAACGCGTTTTAAGCATGCACATGCATCTTTTGGTAGACGCGGATGAAGTTTTCTGCAAAACCACAAGATGTGCATGCAAATGGTGCTTTTTGCAGAACGCGCACGTGGATTTCTACCAAACGACGTGCTAAGCATGCCGATGCTGCTCTTTTTAGCACCCGCGCACGGATTTGTGCGAAAACGCGTTTTAAGCATGCACATGCATCTTTTGGTAGACGCGGATGAAGTTTTCTGCAAAACCACAAGATGTGCATGCAAATGGTGCTTTTGGCAGAACGCGCACGTGGATTTCTACCAAACGACGTGCTAAGCATGCCGATGCTGCTCTTTTTAGCACCCGCGCACGCATTTGTGCGAAAACGCGTTTTATGCATGCACATGCATCTTTTGGTAGACGCGGATGAAGTTTTCTGCAAAACCACAAGATGTGCATGCAAATGGTGCTTTTTGCAGAACGCGCACGTGGATTTCTACCAAACGACGTGCTAAGCATGCCGATGCTGCTCTTTTTAGCACCCGCGCACGGATTTGTGCGAAAACGCGTTTTAAGCATGCACATGCATCTTTTGGTAGACGCGGATGAAGTTTTCTGCAAAACCACAAGATGTGCATGCAAATGGTGCTTTTTGCAGAACGCGCACGTGGATTTCTACCAAACGACGTGCTAAGCATGCCGATGCTGCTCTTTTTAGCACCCGCGCACGCATTTGTGCGAAAACGCGTTTTAAGCATGCACATGCATCTTTTGGTAGACGCGGATGAAGTTTTCTGCAAAACCACAAGATGTGCATGCAAATGGTGCTTTTGGCAGAACGCGCACGTGGATTTCTACCAAACGACGTGCTAAGCATGCCGATGCTGCTCTTTTTAGCACCCGCGCACGCATTTGTGCGAAAACGCGTTTTAAGCATGCACATGCATCTTTTGGTAGACGCGGATGAAGTTTTCTGCAAAACCACAAGATGTGCATGCAAATGGTGCTTTTTGCAGAACGCGCACGTGGATTTCTACCAAACGACGTGCTAAGCATGCCGATGCTGCTCTTTTTAGCACCCGCGCACGGATTTGTGCGAAAACGCGTTTTAAGCATGCACATGCATCTTTTGGTAGACGCGGATGAAGTTTTCTGCAAAACCACAAGATGTGCATGCAAATGGTGCTTTTGGCAGAACGCGCACGTGGATTTCTACCAAACGACGTGCTAAGCATGCCGATGCTGCTCTTTTTAGCACCCGCGCACGCATTTGTGCGAAAACGCGTTTTAAGCATGCACATGCATCTTTTGGTAGACGCGGATGAAGTTTTCTGCAAAACCACAAGATGTGCATGCAAATGGTGCTTTTGGCAGAACGCGCACGTGGATTTCTACCAAACGACGTGCTAAGCATGCCGATGCTGCTCTTTTTAGCACCCGCGCACGCATTTGTGCGAAAACGCGTTTTAAGCATGCACATGCATCTTTTGGTAGACGCGGATGAAGTTTTCTGCAAAACCACAAGATGTGCATGCAAATGGTGCTTTTTGCAGAACGCGCACGTGGATTTCTACCAAACGACGTGCTAAGCATGCCGATGCTGCTCTTTTTAGCACCCGCGCACGCATTTGTGCGAAAACGCGTTTGAAGCATTTCATGCATCTTTTGGTAGACGCGGATGAAGTTTTCTGCAAAACCACAAGATGTGCATGCAAATGGTGCTTTTTGCAGAACGCGCACGTGGATTTCTACCAAACGACGTGCTAAGCATGCCGATGCTGCTCTTTTTAGCACCCGCGCACGGATTTGTGCGAAAACGCGTTTTCAGCATGCACATGCATCTTTTGGTAGACGCGGATGAAGTTTTCTGCAAAACCACAAGATGTGCATGCAAATGGTGCTTTTGGCAGAACGCGCACGTGGATTTCTACCAAACGACGTGCTAAGCATGCCGATGCTGCTCTTTTTAGCACCCGCGCACGGATCTGTGCGAAAACGCGTTTTAAGCATGCACATGCATTTTTGGTAGACGCGGATGAAGTTTTCTGCAAAACCACAAGATGTGCATACAAATGGTGCTTTTGGCAGAACGCGCACGTGGATTTCTACCAAACGACGTGCTAAGCATGCCGATGCTGCTCTTTTTAGCACCCGCGCACGCATTTGTGCGAAAACGCGTTTTAAGCAAGCACATGCATCTTTTGGTAGACGCGGATGAAGTTTTCTGCAAAACCACAAGATGTGCATGCAAATGGTGCTTTTGGCAGAACGCGCACGTGGATTTCTACCAAACGACGTGCTAAGCATGCCGATGCTGCTCTTTTTAGCACCCGCGCACGGATTTGTGCGAAAACGCGTTTTAAGCATGCACATGCATCTTTTGGTAGACGCGGATGAAGTTTTCTGCAAAACCACAAGATGTGCATGCAAATGGTGCTTTTGGCAGAACGCGCACGTGGATTTCTACCAAACGACGTGCTAAGCATGCCGATGCTGCTCTTTTTAGCACCCGCGCACGCATTTGTGCGAAAACGCGTTTTAAGCATGCACATGCATCTTTTGGTAGACGCGGATGTTTTCTGCAAAACCACAAGATGTGCATGCAAATGGTGCTTTTGGCAGAACGCGCACGTGGATTTCTACCAAACGACGTGCTAAGCATGCCGATGCTGCTATTTTTAGCACCCGCGCACGCATTTGTGCGAAAACGCGTTTTAAGCATGCACATGCATCTTTTGGTAGACGCGGATGAAGTTTTCTGCAAAACCACAAGATGTGGATGCAAATGGTGCTTTTTGCAGAACGCGCACGTGGATTTCTACCAAACGACGTGCTAAGCATGCCGATGCTGCTCTTTTTACCACCCGCGCACGCATTTGTGCGAAAACGCGTTTTAAGCATGCACATGCATCTTTTGGTAGACGCTGATGAAGTTTTCTGGAAAACCACAAGATGTGCATGCAAATGGTGCTTTTTGCAGAACGCGCACGTGGATTTCTACCAAACGACGTGCTAAGCATGCCGATGCTGCTCTTTTTAGCACCCGCGCACGGATTTGTGCGAAAACGCGTTTTAAGCATGCACATGCATCTTTTGGTAGACGCGGATGAAGTTTTCTGCAAAACCACAAGATGTGCATGCAAATGGTGCTCTTGGCAGAACGCGCACGTGGATTTCTACCAAACGACGTGCTAAGCATGCCGATGCTGCTCTTTTTAGCACCCGCGCACGCATTTGTGCGAAAACGCGTTTTAAGCATGCACATGCATCTTTTGGTAGACGCGGATGAAGTTTTCTGCAAAACCACAAGATGTGCATGCAAATGGTGCTTTTTGCAGAACGCGCACGTGGATTTCTACCAAACGACGTGCTAAGCATGCCGATGCTGCTCTTTTTAGCACCCGCGCACGCATTTGTGCGAAAACGCGTTTTAAGCATGCACATGCATCTTTTGGTAGACGCGGATGAAGTTTTCTGCAAAACCACAAGATGTGCATGCAAATGGTGCTTTTGGCAGAACGCGCACGTGAATTTCTACCAAACGACGTGCTAAGCATGCCGATGCTGCTCTTTTTAGCACCCGCGCACGCATTTGTGCGAAAACGCGTTTTAAGCATGCACATGCATCTTTTGGTAGACGCGAATGAAGTTTTCTGCAAAACCACAAGATGTGCATGCAAATGGTGCTTTTTGCAGAACGCGCACGTGGATTTCTACCAAACGACGTGCTAAGCATGCCGATGCTGCTCTTTTTAGCACCCGCGCACGGATTTGTGCGAAAACGCGTTTTAAGCATGCACATGCATCTTTTGGTAGACGCGGATGAAGTTTTCTGCAAAACCACAAGATGTGCATGCAAATGGTGCTTTTGGCAGAACGCGCACGTGGATTTCTACCAAACGACGTGCTAAGCATGCCGATGCTGCTCTTTTTAGCACCCGCGCACGCATTTGTGCGAAAACGCGTTTTAAGCATGCACATGCATCTTTTGGTAGACGCGGATGAAGTTTTCTGCAAAACCACACGATGTGCATGCAAATGGTGCTTTTTGCAGAACGCGCATGTGGATTTCTACCAAACGACGTGCTAAGCATGCCGATGCTGCTCTTTTTAGCACCCGCGCACGGATTTGTGCGAAAACGCGTTTTAAACATGCACATGCATCTTTTGGTAGACGCGGATGAAGTTTTCTGCAAAACCACAGGATGTGCATGCAAATGGTGCTTTTTGCAGAACGCGCACGTGGATTTCTAGTAAACGACGTGCTAAGCATGCCGATGCTGCTCTTTTTAGCACCCGCGCACGGATTTGTGCGAAAACGCGTTTTAAGCATGCACATGCATCTTTTGGTAGACGCGGATGAAGTTTTCTGCAAAACCACAAGATGTGCATGCAAATGGTGCTTTTTGCAGAACGCGCACGTGGATTTCTACCAAACGACGTGCTAAGCATGCCGATGCTGCTCTTTTTAGCACCCGCGCACGCATTTGTGCGAAAACGCGTTTTAAGCATGCACATGCATCTTTTGGTAGACGCGGATGAAGTTTTCTGCAAAACCACAAGATGTGCATGCAAATGGTGCTTTTTGCAGAACGCGCACGTGGATTTCTACCAAACGACGTGCTAAGCATGCCGATGCTGCTATTTTTAGCACCCGCGCACGCATTTGTGCGAAAACGCGTTTTAAGCATGCACATGCATCTTTTGGTAGACGCGGATGAAGTTTTCTGCAAAACCACAAGATGTGCATGCAAATGGTGCTTTTTGCAGAACGCGCACGTGGATTTCTACCAAACAACGTGCTAAGCATGCCGATGCTGCTCTTTTTAGCACCCGCGCACGCATTTGTGCGAAAACGCGTTTTAAGCATGCACATGCATCTTTTGGTAGACGCGGATGAAGTTTTCTGCAAAACCACAAGATGTGCATGCAAATGGTGCTTTTTGCAGAACGCGCACGTGGATTTCTACCAAACGACGTGCTAAGCATGCCGATGCTGCCATTTTTAGCACCCGCGCACGCATTTGTGCGAAAACGCGTTTTAAGCATGCACATGCATCTTTTGGTAGACGCGGATGAAGTTTTCTGCAAAACCACAAGATGTGCATGCAAATGGTGCTTTTCGCAGAACGCGCACGTGGATTTCTACCAAACGACGTGCTAAGCATGCCGATGCTGCTCTTTTTAGCACCCGCGCACGCATTTGTGCGAAAACGCGTTTTAAGCATGCACATGCATCTTTTGGTTGACGCGGATGAAGTTTTCTGCAAAACCACAAGATCTGCATGCAAATGGTGCTTTTTGCAGAACGCGCACGTGGATTTCTACCAAACGACGTGCTAAGCATGCCGATGCTGCTCTTTTTAGCACCCGCGCACGCATTTGTGCGAAAACGCGTTTTAAGCATGCACATGCATCTTTTGGTAGACGCGGATGAAGTTTTCTGCAAAACCACAAGATGTGCATGCAAATGGTGCTTTTTGCAGAACGCGCACGTGGATTTCTACCAAACGACGTGCTAAGCTTGCCGATGCTGCTCTTTTTAGCACCCGCGCACGGATTTGTGCGAAAACGCGTTTTAAGCATGCACATGCATCTTTTGGTAGACGCGGATGAAGTTTTCTGCAAAACCACAAGATGTGCATGCAAATGGTGCTTTTGGCAGAACGCGCACGTGGATTTCTACCAAACGACGTGCTAAGCATGCCGATGCTGCTCTTTTTAGCACCCGCGCACGCATTTGTGCGAAAACGCGTTTTAAGCATGCACATGCATCTTTTGGTAGACGCGGATGAAGTTTTCTGCAAAACCACAAGATGTGCATACAAATGGTGCTTTTTGCAGAACGCGCACGTGGATTTCTACCAAACGATGTGCTAAGCTTGCCGATGCTGCTCTTTTTAGCACCCGCGCACGGATTTGTGCGAAAACGCGTTTTAAGCATGCACATGCATCTTTTGGTAGACGCGGATGAAGTTTTCTGCAAAACCACAAGATGTGCATGCAAATGGTGCTTTTGGCAGAACGCGCACGTGGATTTCTACCAAACGACGTGCTAAGCATGCCGATGCTGCTCTTTTTAGCACCCGCGCACGCATTTGTGCGAAAACGCGTTTTAAGCATGCACATGCATCTTTTGGTAGACGCGGATGAAGTTTTCTGCAAAACCACAAGATGTGCATGCAAATGGTGCTTTTTGCAGAACGCGCACGTGGATTTCTACCAAACGACGTGCTAAGCATGCCGATGGTGCTATTTTTAGCACCCGCGCACGCATTTGTGCGAAAACGCGTTTTAAGCATGCACATGCATCTTTTGGTAGACGCGGATGAAGTTTTCTGCAAAACCACAAGATGTGCATGCAAATGGTGCTTTTTGCAGAACGCGCACGTGGATTTCTACCAAACGACGTGCTAAGCATGCCGATGCTGCTCTTTTTAGCACCCGCGCACGCATTTGTGCGAAAACGCGTTTTAAGCATGCACATGCATCTTTTGGTAGACGCGGATGAAGTTTTCTGCAAAACCACAATATGTGCATGCAAATGGTGCTTTTTGCAGAACGCGCACGTGGATTTCTACCAAACGACGTGCTAAGCATGCCGATGCTGCTCTTTTTAGCACCCGCGCACGCATTTGTGCGAAAACGCGTTTTAAGCATGCAAATGCATCTTTTGGTAGACGAGGATGAAGTTTTCTGCAAAACCACAAGATGTGCATGCAAATGGTGCTTTTTGCAGAACGCGCACGTGGATGTCTACCAAACGACGTGCTAAGCTTGCCGATGCTGCTCTTTTTAGCACCCGCGCACGGATTTGTGCGAAAACGCGTTTTAAGCATGCACATGCATCTTTTGGTAGACGCGGATGAAGTTTTCTGCAAAACCACAAGATGTGCATGCAAATGGTGCTTTTGGCAGAACGCGCACGTGGATTTCTACCAAACGACGTGCTAAGCATGCCGATGCTGCTCTTTTTAGCACCCGCGCACGCATTTGTGCGAAAACGCGTTTTAAGCATGCACATGCATCTTTTGGTAGACGCGGATGAAGTTTTCTGCAAAACCACAAGATGTGCATGCAAATGGTGCTTTTTGCAGAACGCGCACGTGGATTTCTACCAAACGACGTGCTAAGCATGCCGATGCTGCTCTTTTTAGCACCCGCGCACGGATTTGTGCGAAAACGCGTTTTAAGCATGCACATGCATCTTTTGGTAGACGCGGATGAAGTTTTCTGCAAAACCACAAGATGTGCATGCAAATGGTGCTTTTGGCAGAACGCGCACGTGGATTTCTACCAAACGACGTGCTAAGCATGCCGATGCTGCTCTTTTTAGCACCCGCGCACGCATTTGTGCGAAAACGCGTTTTAAGCATGCACATGCATCTTTTGGTAGACGCGGATGAAGTTTTCTGCAAAACCACAAGATGTGCATGCAAATGGTGCTTTTTGCAGAACGCGCACGTGGATTTCTACCAAACGACGTGCTAAGCATGCCGATGCTGCTCTTTTTAGCACCCGCGCACGGATTTGTGCGAAAACGCGTTTTAAGCATGCACATGCATCTTTTGGTAGACGCGGATGAAGTTTTCTGCAAAACCACAAGATGTGCATGCAAATGGTGCTTCTTGCAGAACGCGCACGTGGATTTCTACCAAACGACGTGCTAAGCATGCCGATGCTGCTCTTTTTAGCACCCGCGCACGCATTTGTGCGAAAACGCGTTTTAAGCATGCACATGCATCTTTTGGTAGACGCGGATGAAGTTTTCTGCAAAACCACAAGATGTGCATGCAAATGGTGCTTTTGGCAGAACGCGCACGTGGATTTCTACCAAACGACGTGCTAAGCATGCCGATGCTGCTCTTTTTAGCACCCGCGCACGCATTTGTGCGAAAACGCGTTTTAAGCATGCACATGCATCTTTTGGTTGACGCGGATGAAGTTTTCTGCAAAACCACAAGATGTGCATGCAAATGGTGCTTTTTGCAGAACGCGCACGTGGATTTCTACCAAACGACGTGCTAAGCATGCCGATGCTGCTCTTTTTAGCACCCGCGCACGGATTTGTGCGAAAACGCGTTTTAAGCATGCACATGCATCTTTTGGTAGACGCGGATGAAGTTTTCTGCAAAACCACAAGATGTGCATGCAAATGGTGCTTTTGGCAGAACGCGCACGTGGATTTCTACCAAACGACGTGCTAAGCATGCCGATGCTGCTCTTTTTAGCACCCGCGCACGCATTTGTGCGAAAACGCGTTTTAAGCATGCACATGCATCTTTTGGTAGACGCGGATGAAGTTTTCTGCAAAACCACAAGATGTGCATGCAAATGGTGCTTTTTGCAGAACGCGCACGTGGATTTCTACCAAACGACGTGCTAAGCATGCCGAAGCTGCTCTTTTTAGCACCCGCGCACGGATTTGTGCGAAAACGCGTTTTAAGCATGCACATGCATCTTTTGGTAGACGCGGATGAAGTTTTCTGCAAAACCACAAGATGTGCATGCAAATGGTGCTTTTTGCAGAACGCGCACGTGGATTTCTACCAAACAACGTGCTAAGCATGCCGATGCTGCTCTTTTTAGCACCCGCGCACGCATTTGTGCGAAAACGCGTTTTAAGCATGCACATGCATCTTTTGGTAGACGCGGATGAAGTTTTCTGCAAAACCACAAGATGTGCATGCAAATGGTGCTTTTTGCAGAACGCGCACGTGGATTTCTACCAAACGACGTGCTAAGCATGCCGATGCTGCTCTTTTTAGCACCCGCGCACGGATTTGTGCGAAAACGCGTTTTCAGCATGCACATGCATCTTTTGGTAGACGCGGATGAAGTTTTCTGCAAAACCACAAGATGTGCATGCAAATGGTGCTTTTGGCAGAACGCGCACGTGGATTTCTACCAAACGACGTCCTAAGCATGCCGATGCTGCTCTTTTTAGCACCCGCGCACGGATTTGTGCGAAAACGCGTTTTAAGCAAGCACATGCATCTTTTGGTAGACGCGGATGAAGTTTTCTGCAAAACCACAAGATGTGCATGCAAATGGTGCTTTTGGCAGAACGCGCACGTGGATTTCTACCAAACGACGTGCTAAGCATGCCGATGCTGCTCTTTTTAGCACCCGCGCACGGATTTGTGCGAAAACGCGTTTTAAGCATGCACATGCATCTTTTGGTAGACGCGGATGAAGTTTTCTGCAAAACCACAAGATGTGCATGCAAATGGTGCTTTTGGCAGAACGCGCACGTGGATTTCTACCAAACGACGTGCTAAGCATGCCGATGCTGCTCTTTTTAGCACCCGCGCACGCATTTGTGCGAAAACGCGTTTTAAGCATGCACATGCATCTTTTGGTAGACGCGGATGTTTTCTGCAAAACCACAAGATGTGCATGCAAATGGTGCTTTTGGCAGAACGCGCACGTGGATTTCTACCAAACGACGTGCTAAGCATGCCGATGCTGCTATTTTTAGCACGTGCGCACGCATTTGTGCGAAAACGCGTTTTAAGCATGCACATGCATCTTTTGGTAGACGCGGATGAAGTTTTCTGCAAAACCACAAGATGTGCATGCAAATGGTGCTTTTTGCAGAACGCGCACGTGGATTTCTACCAAACGACGTGCTAAGCATGCCGATGCTGCTCTTTTTAGCACCCGCGCACGCATTTGTGCGAAAACGCGTTTTAAGCATGCACATGCATCTTTTGGTAGACGCGGATGAAGTTTTCTGCAAAACCACAAGATGTGCATGGCAAATGGTGCTTTTTGCAGAACGCGCACGTGGATTTCTACCAAACGACGTGCTAAGCATGCCGATGCTGCTCTTTTTAGCACCCGCGCACGGATTTGTGCGAAAACGCGTTTTAAGCATGCACATGCATCTTTTGGTAGACGCGGATGAAGTTTTCTGCAAAACCACAAGATGTGCATGCAAATGGTGCTTTTTGCAGAACGCGCACGTGGATTTCTACCAAACGACGTGCTAAGCATGCCGATGCTGCTCTTTTTAGCACCCGCGCACGCATTTGTGCGAAAACGCGTTTTAAGCATGCACATGCATCTTTTGGTAGACGCGGATGAAGTTTTCTGAAACCACAAGTTGTGCATGCAAATGGTGCTTTTTGCAGAACGCGCACGTGGATTTCTACCAAACGACGTGCTAAGCATGCCGATGCTGCTCTTTTTAGCACCCGCGCACGGATTTGTGCGAAAACGCGTTTTAAGCATGCACATGCATCTTTTGGTAGACGCGGATGAAGTTTTCTGCAAAACCACAAGATGTGGATGCAAATGGTGCTTTTGGCAGAACGCGCACGTGGATTTCTACCAAACGACGTGCTAAGCATGCCGATGCTGCTCTTTTTAGCACCCGCACACGGATTTGTGCGAAAACGCGTTTTAAGCATGCACATGCATCTTTTGGTAGACGCGGATGAAGTTTTCTGCAAAACCACAAGATGTGCATGCAAATGGTGCTTTTGGCAGAACGCGCACGTGGATTTCTACCAAACGACGTGCTAAGCATGCCGATGCTGCTCTTTTTAGCACCCGCGCACGGATTTGTGCGAAAACGCGTTTTAAGCATGCACATGCATCTTTTGGTAGAAGCGGATGAAGTTTTCTTCAAAACCACAAGATGTGCATGCAAATGGTGCTTTTGGCAGAACGCGCACGTGGATTTCTACCAAACGACGTGCTAAGCATGCCGATGCTGCTCTTTTTAGCACCCGCGCACGCATTTGTGCGAAAACGCGTTTTAAGCATGCACATGCATCTTTTGGTAGACGCGGATGAAGTTTTCTGCAAAACCACAAGATGTGCATGCAAATGGTGCTTTTTGCAGAACGCGCATGTGGATTTCTACCAAACGACGTGCTAAGCATGCCGATGCTGCTCTTTTTAGCACCCGCGCACGGATTTGTGCGAAAACGCGTTTTAAACATGCACATGCATCTTTTGGTAGACGCGGATGAAGTTTTCTGCAAAACCACAAGATGTGCATGCAAATGGTGCTTTTGGCAGAACGCGCACGTGGATTTCTACCAAACGACGTGCTAAGCATGCCGATGCTGCTCTTTTTAGCACCCCCGCACGCATTTGTGCGAAAACGCGTTTTAGCATGCACATGCATCTTTTGGTAGACGCGGATGAAGTTTTCTGCAAAACCACAAGATGTGCATGCAAATGGTGCTTTTTGCAGAACGCGCACGTGGATTTCTACCAAATGACGTGCTAAGCATGCCGATGCTGCTCTTTTTAGCACCCGCGCACGGATTTGTGCGAAAACACGTTTTAAGCATGCACATGCATCTTTTGGTAGACGCGGATGTTTTCTGCAAAACCACAAGATGTGCATGCAAATGGTGCTTTTGGCAGAACGCGCACGTGGATTTCTACCAAACGACGTGCTAAGCATGCCGATGCTGCTCTTTTTAGCACCCGCGCACGCATTTGTGCGAAAACGCGTTTTAAGCATGCACATGCATCTTTTGGTAGACGCGGATGAAGTTTTCTGCAAAACCACAAGATGTGCATGCAAATTGTGCTTTTTGCAGAACGCGCACGTGGATTTCTACCAAACGACGTGCTAAGCATGCCGATGCTGCTCT
>NW_027315022.1:0-98639 GCF_023375885.2 Dermacentor andersoni
AAACCACAAGATGTGCATGCAAATGGTGCTTTTGGCAGAACGCGCACGTGGATTTCTACCAAACGAGGTGCTAAGCATGCCGATGCTGCTCTTTTTAGCACCCGCGCACGGATTTGTGCAAAAACGCGTTTTAAGCATGCACATGCATCTTTTGGTAGACACGGATGAAGTTTTCTGCAAAACCACAATATGTGCATGCAAATGGTGCTTTTGGCAGAACGCGCACGTGGATTTCTACCAAACGACGTGCTAAGCATGCCGATGCTGCTCTTTTTAGCACCCGCGCACGGATTTGTGCGAAAACGCGTTTTAAGCATGCACATGCATCTTTTCGTAGACGCGGATGAAGTTTTCTGCAAAACCACAAGATGTGCATGCAAATGGCGCTTTTGGCAGAACGCGCACGTGGATTTCTACCAAACGACGTGCTAAGCATGCCGATGCTGCTCTTTTTAGCACCCGCGCACGGATTTGTGCGAAAACGCGTTTTAAGCATGCACATGCATCTTTTGGTAGACGCGGATGAAGTTTTCTGCAAAACCACAATATGTGCATGCAAATGGTGCTTTTGGCAGAACGCGCACGTGGATTTCTACCAAACGACGTGCTAAGCATGCCGATGCTGCTCTTTTTAGCACCCGCGCACGGATTTGTGCGAAAACGCGTTTTAAGCATGCACATGCATCTTTTGGTAGACGCGGATGAAGTTTTCTGCAAAACCACAAGATGTGCATGCAAATGGTGCTTTTGGCAGAACGCGCACGTGGATTTCTACCAAACGACGTGCTAAGCATGCCGATGCTGCTCTTTTTAGCACCCGCGCACGCATTTGTGCGAAAACGCGTTTTAAGCATGCACATGCAACTTTTGGTAGACGCGGATGAAGTTTTCTGCAAAACCACAAGATGTGCATGCAAATGGTGCTTTTGGCAGAACGCGCACGTGGATTTCTACCAAACGACGTGCTAAGCATGCCGATGCTGCTCTTTTTAGCAACCGCGCACGGATTTGTGCGAAAACGCGTTTTAAGCATGCACATGCATCTTTTGGTAGACGCGGATGAAGTTTTCTGCAAAACCACAAGATGTGCATGCAAATGGTGCTTTTGGCAGAACGCGCACGTGGATTTCTACCAAACGACGTGCTAAGCATGCCGATGCTGCTCTTTTTAGCACCCGCGCACGCATTTGTGCGAAAACGCGTTTTAAGCATGCACATGCATCTTTTGGTAGACGCGGATGAAGTTTTCTGCAAAACCACAAGATGTGCATGCAAATGGTGCTTTTGGCAGAACGCGCACGTGGATTTCTACCAAACGACGTGCTAAGCATGCCGATGCTGCTCTTTTTAGCACCCGCGCACGCATTTGTGCGAAAACGCGTTTTAAGCATGCACATGCATCTTTTGGTAGACACGGATGAAGTTTTCTGCAAAACCACAATATGTGCATGCAAATGGTGCTTTTGGCAGAACGCGCACGTGGATTTCTACCAAACGACGTGCTAAGCATGCCGATGCTGCTCTTTTTAGCACCCGCGCACGCATTTGTGCGAAAACGCGTTTTAAGCATGCACATGCATCTTTTGGTAGACGCGGATGAAGTTTTCTGCAAAACCACAAGATGTGCATGCAAATGGTGCTTTTGGCAGAACGCGCACGTGGATTTCTACCAAACGACGTGCTAAGCATGCCGATGCTGCTCTTTTTAGCACCCGCGCACGCATTTGTACGAAAACGCGTTTTAAGCATGCACATGCATCTTTTGGTAGACGCGGATGAAGTTTTCTGCAAAACCACAAGATGTGCATGCAAATGGTGCTTTTGGCAGAAGGCGCACGTGGATTTCTACCAAACGAGGTGCTAAGCATGCCGATGCTGCTCTTTTTAGCACCCGCGCACGGATTTATGCAAAAACGCGTTTTAAGCATGCACATGCATCTTTTGGTAGACACGGATGAAGTTTTCTGCAAAACCACAATATGTGCATGCAAATGGTGCTTTTGGCAGAACGCGCACATGGATTTCTACCAAACGACGTGCTAAGCATGCCGATGCTGCTCTTTTTAGCACCCGCGCACGCATTTGTGCGAAAACGCGTTTTAAGCATGCACATGCATCTTTTGGTAGACGCGGATGAAGTTTTCTGCAAAACCACAAGATGTGCGTGCAAATGGTGCTTTTGGCAGAACGCGCACGTGGATTTCTACCAAATGACGTGCTAAGCATGCCGATGCTGCTCTTTTTAGCACCCGCGCACGGATTTGTGCGAAAACGCGTTTTAAGCATGCACATGCATCTTTTGGTAGACGCGGATGAAGTTTTCTGCAAAACCACAACATGTGCGTGCAAATGGTGCTTTTGGCAGAACGCGCACGTGGATTTCTACCAAACGACGTGCTAAGCATGCCGATGCTGCTCTTTTTAGCACCCGCGCACGGATTTGTGCGAAAACGCGTTTTAAGCATGCACATGCATCTTTTGGTAGACGCGGATGAAGTTTTCTGCAAAACCACAAGATGTGCATGCAAATGGTGCTTTTGGCAGAACGCGCACGTGGATTTCTACCAAACGACGTGCTAAGCATGCCGATGCTGCTCTTTTTAGCACCCGCGCACGCATTTGTGCGAAAACGCGTTTTAAGCATGCACATGCATCTTTTGGTAGACGCGGATGAAGTTTTCTGCAAAACCACAAGATGTGCATGCAAATGGTGCTTTTTGCAGAACGCGCACGTGGATTTCTACCAGACGACGTGCTAAGCATGCCGATGCTGCTCTTTTTAGCACCCGCGCACGGATTTGTGCGAAAACGCATTTTAAGCATGCACATGCATCTTTTGGTAGACGCGGATGAAGTTTTCTGCAAAACCACAAGATGTGCGTGCAAATGGTGCTTTTGGCAGAACGCGCACGTGGATTTCTACCAAACTACGTGCTAAGCATGCCGATGCTGCTCTTTTTAGCACCCGGGCACGGATTTGTGCGAAAACGCGTTTTAAGCATGCACATCATCTTTTGGTAGACGCGGATGAAGTTTTCTGCAAAACCACAAGATGCGCATGCAAATGGTGCTTTTGGCAGAACGCGCACGTGGATTTCTACCAAACGACGTGCTAAGCATGCCGATGCTGCTCTTTTTAGCACCCGCGCACGGATTTGTGCGAAAACGCGTTTTAAGCATGCACATGCATCTTTTGGTAGACGCGGATGAAGTTTTCTGCAAAACCACAAGATGTGCATGCAAATGGTGCTTTTGGCAGAACGCGCACGTGGATTTCTACCAAACGACGTGCTAAGCATGCCGATGCTGCTCTTTTTAGCACCCGCGCACGGATTTGTGCGAAAACGCGTTTTAAGCATGCACATGCATCTTTTGGTAGACGCGGATGAAGTTTTCTGCAAAACCACAAGATGTGCATGCAAATGGTGCTTTTGGCAGAACGCGCACGTGGATTTCTACCAAACGACGTGCTAAGCATGCCGATGCTGCTCTTTTTAGCACACGCGCACGGATTTGTGCGAAAACGCGTTTTAAGCATGCACATGCATCTTTTGGTAGACGCGGATGAAGTTTTCTGCAAAACCACAAGATGTGCATGCAAATGGTGCTTTTGGCAGAACGCGCACGTGGATTTCTACCAAACGACGTGCTAAGCATGCCGATGCTGCTCTTTTTAGCACCCGCGCACGGATTTGTGCGAAAACGCGTTTTAAGCATGCACATGCATCTTTTCGTAGACGCGGATGAAGTTTTCTGCAAAACCACAAGATGTGCATGCAAATGGCGCTTTTGGCAGAACGCGCACGTGGATTTCTACCAAACGACGTGCTAAGCATGCCGATGCTGCTCTTTTTAGCACCCGCGCACGGATTTGTGCGAAAACGCGTTTTAAGCATGCACATGCATCTTTTGGTAGACGCGGATGAAGTTTTCTGCAAAACCACAAGATGTGCATGCAAATGGTGCTTTTGGCAGAACGCGCACGTGGATTTCTACCAAACGACGTGCTAAGCATGCCGATGCTGCTCTTTTTAGCACCCGCGCACGCATTTGTGCGAAAACGCGTTTTAAGCATGCACATGCATCTTTTGGTAGACGCGGGTGAAGTTTTCTGCAAAACCACAAGATGTGCATGCAAATGGTGCTTTTTGCAGAACGCGCACGTGGATTTCTACCAAACGACGTGCTAAGCATGCCGATGCTGCTCTTTTAGCACCCGCACACGGATTTGTGCGAAAACGCGTTTTAAGCATGCACATGCATCTTTTGGTAGACGGGGATGATGTTTTCTGCAAAACCACAAGATGTGCATGCAAATGGTGCTTTTGGCAGAACGCGCACGTGGATTTCTACCAAACGACGTGCTAAGCATGCCGATGCTGCTCTTTTTAGCACCCGCGCACGCATTTGTGCGAAAACGCGTTTTAAGCATGCACATGCATCTTTTGGTGGACGCGGATGAAGTTTTCTGCAAAACCACGAGATGTGCATGCAAATGGTGCTTTTGGCAGAACGCGCACGTGGATTTCTACCAAACGACGTGCTAAGCATGCCGATGCTGCTCTTTTTAGCACCCGCGCACGGATTTGTGCGAAAACGCGTTTTAAGCATGCACATGCATCTTTTGGTAGACGCGGATGATGTTTTCTGCAAAACCACAAGATGTGCATGCAAATGGTGCTTTTGGCAGAACGCGCACGTGGATTTCTACCAAACGACGTGCTAAGCATGCCGATGCTGCTCTTTTTAGCACCCGCGCACGCATTTGTGCGAAAACGCGTTTTAAGCATGCACATGCATCTTTTGGTGGACGCGGATGAAGTTTTCTGCAAAACCACAAGATGTGCATGCAAATGGTGCTTTTGGCAGAACGCGCACGTGGATTTCTACCAAACGACGTGCTAAGCATGCCGATGCTGCTCTTTTTAGCACCCGCGCACGGATTTGTGCGAAAACGCGTTTTAAGCATGCACATGCATCTTTTGGTAGACGCGGATGAAGTTTTCTGCAAAACCACAAGATGTGCATGCAAATGGTGCTTTTGGCAGAACGCGCACGTGAATTTCTACCAAACGACGTGCTAAGCATGCCGATGCTGCTCTTTTTAGCACCCGCGCACAGATTTGTGCGAAAACGCGTTTTAAGCATGCACATGTATCTTTTGGTAGACGCGGATGAAGTTTCTGCAAAACCACAAGATGTGCATGCAAATGGTGCTTTTGGCAGAACGCGCACGTGGATTTCTACCAAACGACGTGCTAAGCATGCCGATGCTGCTCTTTTTAGCACCCGCGCACGGATTTGTGCGAAAACGCGTTTTAAGCATGCACATGCATCTTTTGGTAGACGCGGATGAAGTTTTCTGCAAAACCACAACATGTGCATGCAAATGGTGCTTTTGGCAGAACGCGCACGTGGATTTCTACCAAACGACGTGCTAAGCATGCCGATGCTGCTCTTTTTAGCACCCGCGCACGGATTTGTGCGAAAACGCGTTTTAAGCATGCACATGCATCTTTTGGTAGACGCGGATGAAGTTTTCTGCAAAACCAGAAGATGTGCATGCAAATGGTGCTTTTGGCAGAACGCGCACGTGGATTTCTACCAAACGACGTGCTAAGCATGCCGATGCTGCTCTTTTTAGCACCCGCGCACGGATTTGTGCGAAAACGCGTTTTAAGCATGCACATGCATCTTTTGGTAGACGCGGATGAAGTTTTCTGCAAAACCACAAGATGTGCATGCAAATGGTGCTTTTGGCAGAACGCGCACGTGGATTTCTACCAAACGACGTGCTAAGCATGCCGATGCTGCTCTTTTTAGCACCCGCGCACGGATTTGTACGAAAACGCGTTTTAAGCATGCACATGCATCTTTTGGTAGACGCGGATGAAGTTTTCTGCAAAACCACAAGATGTGCACGCAAATGGTGCTTTTGGCAGAACGCGCACGTGGATTTCTACCAAACGACGTGCTAAGCATGCCGATGCTGCTCTTTTTAGCACCCGCGCACGCATTTGTGCGAAAACGCGTTTTAAGCATACACATGCAACTTTTGGTAGACGCGGATGAAGTTTTCTGCAAAACCACAAGATGTGCATGCAAATGGTGCTTTTGGCAGAACGCGCACGTGGATTTCTACCAAACGACGTGCTAAGCATGCCGATGCTGCTCTTTTTAGCAACCGCGCACGGATTTGTGCGAAAACGCGTTTTAAGCATGCACATGCATCTTTTGGTAGACGCGGATGAAGTTTTCTGCAAAACCACAAGATGTGCATGCAAATGGGGCTTTTGGCAGAACGCGCACGTGGATTTCTACCAAACGACGTGCTAAGCATGCCGATGCTGCTCTTTTTAGCACCCGCGCACGCATTTGTGCGAAAACGCGTTTTAAGCATGCACATGCATCTTTTGGTAGACGCGGGTGAAGTTTTCTGCAAAACCACAAGATGTGCATGCAAATGGTGCTTTTTGCAGAACGCGCACGTGGATTTCTACCAAACGACGTGCTAAGCATGCCGATGCTGCTCTTTTAGCACCCGCACACGGATTTGTGCGAAAACGCGTTTTAAGCATGCACATGCATCTTTTGGTAGACGCGGATGATGTTTTCTGCAAAACCACAAGATGTGCATGCAAATGGTGCTTTTGGCAGAACGCGCACGTGGATTTCTACCAAACGACGTGCTAAGCATGCCGATGCTGCTCTTTTTAGCACCCGCGCACGCATTTGTGCGAAAACGCGTTTTAAGCATGCACATGCATCTTTTGGTGGACGCGGATGAAGTTTTCTGCAAAACCACAAGATGTGCATGCAAATGGTGCTTTTGGCAGAACGCGCACGTGGATTTCTACCAAACGACGTGCTAAGCATGCCGATGCTGCTCTTTTTAGCACCCGCGCACGGATTTGTGCGAAAACGCGTTTTAAGCATGCACATGCATTTTTTGGTAGACGCGGATGAAGTTTTCTGCAAAACCACAAGATGTGCATGCAAATGGTGCTTTTGGCAGAACGCGCACGTGGATTTCTACCAAACGACGTGCTAAGCATGCCGATGCTGCTCTTTTTAGCACCCGCGCACGCATTTGTGCGAAAACGCGTTTTAAGCATGCACATGCATCTTTTGGTAGACGCGGATGAAGTTTTCTGCAAAACCACAAGATGTGCATGCAAATGGTGCTTTTGGCAGAACGCGCACGTGGATTTCTACCAAACGAGGTGCTAAGCATGCCGATGCTGCTCTTTTTAGCACCCGCGCACGGATTTGTGCAAAAACGCGTTTTAAGCATGCACATGCATCTTTTGGTAGACACGGATGAAGTTTTCTGCAAAACCACAATATGTGCATGCAAATGGTGCTTTTGGCAGAACGCGCACGTGGATTTCTACCAAACGACGTGCTAAGCATGCCGATGCTGCTCTTTTTAGCACCCGCGCACGGATTTGTGCGAAAACGCGTTTTAAGCATGCACATGCATCTTTTCGTAGACGCGGATGAAGTTTTCTGCAAAACCACAAGATGTGCATGCAAATGGCGCTTTTGGCAGAACGCGCACGTGGATTTCTACCAAACGACGTGCTAAGCATGCCGATGCTGCTCTTTTTAGCACCCGCGCACGCATTTGTGCGAAAACGCGTTTTAAGCATGCACATGCAACTTTTGGTAGACGCGGATGAAGTTTTCTGCAAAACCACAAGATGTGCATGCAAATGGTGCTTTTGGCAGAACGCGCACGTGGATTTCTACCAAACGACGTGCTAAGCATGCCGATGCTGCTCTTTTTAGCAACCGCGCACGGATTTGTGCGAAAACGCGTTTTAAGCATGCACATGCATCTTTTGGTAGACGCGGATGAAGTTTTCTGCAAAACCACAAGATGTGCATGCAAATGGTGCTTTTGGCAGAACGCGCACGTGGATTTCTACCAAACGACGTGCTAAGCATGCCGATGCTGCTCTTTTTAGCACCCGCGCATGCATTTGTGCGAAAACGCGTTTTAAGCATGCACATGCATCTTTTGGTAGACGCGGATGAAGTTTTCTGCAAAACCACAAGATGTGCATGCAAATGGTGCTTTTGGCAGAACGCGCACGTGGATTTCTACCAAACGACGTGCTAAGCATGCCGATGCTGCTCTTTTTAGCACCCGCGCACGGATTTGTGCGAAAACGCGTTTTAAGCATGCACATGCATCTTTTGGTAGACGCGGATGATGTTTTCTGCAAAACCACAAGATGTGCATGCAAATGGTGCTTTTGGCAGAACGCGCACGTGGATTTCTACCAAACGACGTGCTAAGCATGCCGATGCTGCTCTTTTTAGCACCCGCGCACGCATTTGTGCGAAAACGCGTTTTAAGCATGCACATGCATCTTTTGGTGGACGCGGATGAAGTTTTCTGCAAAACCACAAGATGTGCATGCAAATGGTGCTTTTGGCAGAACGCGCACGTGGATTTCTACCAAACGACGTGCTAAGCATGCCGATGCTGCTCTTTTTAGCACCCGCGCACGGATTTGTGCGAAAACGCGTTTTAAGCATGCACATGCATCTTTTGGTAGACGCGGATGAAGTTTTCTGCAAAACCACAAGATGTGCATGCAAATGGTGCTTTTGGCAGAACGCGCACGTGGATTTCTACCTAACGACGTGCTAAGCATGCCGATGCTGCTCTTTTTAGCACCCGCGCACGCATTTGTACGAAAACGCGTTTTAAGCATGCACATGCATCTTTTGGTAGACGCGGATGAAGTTTTCTGCAAAACCACAAGATGTGCATGCAAATGGTGCTTTTGGCAGAACGCGCACGTGGATTTCTACCAAACGAGGTGCTAAGCATGCCGATGCTGCTCTTTTTAGCACCCGCGCACGGATTTGTGCAAAAACGCGTTTTAAGCATGCACATGCATCTTTTGGTAGACACGGATGAAGTTTTCTGCAAAACCACAATATGTGCATGCAAATGGTGCTTTTGGCAGAACGCGCACGTGGATTTCTACCAAACGACGTGCTAAGCATGCCGATGCTGCTCTTTTTAGCACCCGCGCACGCATTTGTGCGAAAACGCGTTTTAAGCATGCACATGCATCTTTTGGTAGACGCGGATGAAGTTTTCTGCAAAACCACAAGATGTGCGTGCAAATGGTGCTTTTGGCAGAACGCGCACGTGGATTTCTACCAAACGACGTGCTAAGCATGCCGATGCTGCTCTTTTTAGCACCCGCGCACGGATTTGTGCGAAAACGCGTTTTAAGCATGCACATGCATCTTTTCGTAGACGCGGATGAAGTTTTCTGCAAAACCACAACATGTGCATGCAAATGGTGCTTTTGGCAGAACGCGCACGTGGATTTCTACCAAACGACGTGCTAAGCATGCCGATGCTGCTCTTTTTAGCACCCGCGCACGGATTTGTGCGAAAACGCGTTTTAAGCATGCACATGCATCTTTTGGTAGACGCGGATGAAGTTTTCTCCAAAACCACAAGATGTGCATGCAAATGGTGCTTTTGGCAGAACGCGCACGTGGATTTCTACCTAACGACGTGCTAAGCATGCCGATGCTGCTCTTTTTAGCACCCGCGCACGGATTTGTGCGAAAACGCGTTTTAAGCATGCACATGCATCTTTTGGTAGACGCGGATGAAGTTTTCTGCAAAACCACAAGATGTGCATGCAAATGGTGCTTTTCGCAGAACGCGCACGTGGATTTCTACCAAACGACGTGCTAAGCATGCCGATGCTGCTCTTTTTAGCACCCGCGCACGCAATTGTGCGAAAACGCGTTTTAAGCATGCACATGCATCTTTTGGTAGACGCGGATGAAGTTTTCTGCAAAACCACAAGATGTGCATGCAAATGGTGCTTTTTGCAGAACGCGCACGTGGATTTCTACCAGACGACGTGCTAAGCATGCCGATGCTGCTCTTTTTAGCACCCGCGCACGGATTTGTGCGAAAACGCATTTTAAGCATGCACATGCATCTTTTGGTAGACGCGGATGAAGTTTTCTGCAAAACCACAAGATGTGCGTGCAAATGGTGCTTTTGGCAGAACGCGCACGTGGATTTCTACCAAACTACGTGCTAAGCATGCCGATGCTGCTCTTTTTAGCACCCGCGCACGGATTTGTGCGAAAACGCGTTTTAAGCATGCACATGCATCTTTTGGTAGACGCGGATGAAGTTTTCTGCAAAACCACAAGATGCGCATGCAAATGGTGCTTTTGGCAGAACGCGCACGTGGATTTCTACCAAACGACGTGCTAAGCATGCCGATGCTGCTCTTTTTAGCACCCGCGCACGGATTTGTGCGAAAACGCGTTTTAAGCATGCACATGCATCTTTTGGTAGACGCGGATGAAGTTTTCTGCAAAACCACAAGATGTGCATGCAAATGGTGCTTTTGGCAGAACGCGCACGTGGATTTCTACCAAACGACGTGCTAAGCATGCCGATGCTGCTCTTTTTAGCACCCGCGCACGGATTTGTGCGAAAACGCGTTTTAAGCATGCACATGCATCTTTTGGTAGACGCGGATGAAGTTTTCTGCAAAACCACAAGATGTGCATGCAAATGGTGCTTTTGGCAGAACGCGCACGTGGATTTCTACCAAACGACGTGCTAAGCATGCCGATGCTGCTCTTTTTAGCACCCGCGCACGGATTTGTGCGAAAACGCGTTTTAAGCATGCACATGCATCTTTTCGTAGACGCGGATGAAGTTTTCTGCAAAACCACAAGATGTGCATGCAAATGGCGCTTTTGGCAGAACGCGCACGTGGATTTCTACCTAACGACGTGCTAAGCATGCCGATGCTGCTCTTTTTAGCACCCGCGCACGGATTTGTGCGAAAACGCGTTTTAAGCATGCACATGCATCTTTTGGTAGACGCGGATGAAGTTTTCTGCAAAACCACAAGATGTGCATGCAAATGGTGCTTTTCGCAGAACGCGCACGTGGATTTCTACCAAACGACGTGCTAAGCATGCCGATGCTGCTCTTTTTAGCACCCGCGCACGCAATTGTGCGAAAACGCGTTTTAAGCATGCACATGCATCTTTTGGTAGACGCGGATGAAGTTTTCTGCAAAACCACAAGATGTGCATGCAAATGGTGCTTTTTGCAGAACGCGCACGTGGATTTCTACCAGACGACGTGCTAAGCATGCCGATGCTGCTCTTTTTAGCACCCGCGCACGGATTTGTGCGAAAAACGCATTTTAAGCATGCACATGCATCTTTTGGTAGACGCGGATGAAGTTTTCTGCCAAAACCACAAGATGTGCGTGCAAATGGTGCTTTTGGCAGAACGCGCACGTGGATTTCTACCAAACTACGTGCTAAGCATGCCGATGCTGCTCTTTTTAGCACCCGCGCACGGATTTGTGCGAAAACGCGTTTTAAGCATGCACATGCATCTTTTGGTAGACGCGGATGAAGTTTCTGCAAAACCACAAGATGCGCATGCAAATGGTGCTTTTGGCAGAACGCGCACGTGGATTTCTACCAAACGACGTGCTAAGCATGCCGATGCTGCTCTTTTTAGCACCCGCGCACGGATTTGACACACGCGAGACAGATACGCGTTTTAAGCATGCACATGCATCTTTTGGTAGACGCGGATGAAGTTTTCTGCAAAACCACAAGATGTGCATGCAAATGGTGCTTTTGGCAGAACGCGCACGTGGATTTCTACCAAACGACGTGCTAAGCATGCCGATGCTACTCTTTTTAGCACCCGCGCACGGATTTGTGCGAAAACGCATTTTAAGCATGCACATGCATCTTTTGGTAGACGCGGATGAAGTTTTCTGCAAAACCACAAGATGTGCATGCAAATGGTGCTTTTGGCAGAACGTGCACGTGGATTTCTACCAAACGACGTGCTAAGCATGCCGATGCTGCTCTTTTTAGCACCCGCGCACGCATTTGTGCGAAAACGCGTTTTAAGCATGCACATGCATCTTTTGGTAGACGCGGATGAAGTTTTCTGCAAAACCACAAGATGTGCATGCAAATGGTGCTTTTGGCAGAACGCGCACGTGGATTTCTACCAAACGACGTGCTAAGCATGCCGATGCTGCTCTTTTTAGCACCCGCGCACGGATTTGTGCAAAAACGCGTTTTAAGCATGCACATGCATCTTTTGGTAGACGCGGATGAAGTTTTCTGCAAAACCACAAGATGTGCATGCAAATGGTGCTTTTGGCAGAACGCGCACGTGGATTTCTACCAAACGACGTGCTAAGCATGCCGATGCTGCTCTTTTTAGCACCCGCGCACGGATTTGTGCGAAAACGCGTTTTAAGCATGCACATGCATCTTTTGGTAGACGCGGATGAAGTTTTCTGCAAAACCACAAGATGTGCATGCAAATGGTGCTTTTGGCAGAACGCGCACGTGGATTTCTACCAAACGACGTGCTAAGCATGCCGATACTGCTCTTTTTAGCACCCGCGCACGCATTTGTGCGAAAACGCGTTTTAAGCATGCACATGCATCTTTTGGTAGACGCGGATGAAGTTTTCTGCAAAACCACAAGATGTGCATGCAAATGGTGCTTTTTGCAGAACGCGCACGTGGATTTCTACCAAACGACGTGCTAAGCATGCCGATGCTGCTCTTTTTAGCACCCGGGCACGCATTTGTGCGAAAACGCGTTTTAAGCATGCACATGCATCTTTTGGTAGACGCGGATGAAGTTTTCTGCAAAACCACAACATGTGCATGCAAATGGTGCTTTTTGCAGAACGCGCACGTGGATTTCTACCAAACGACGTGCTAAGCATGCCGATGCTGCTCTTTTTAGCACCCGCGCACGGATTTGTGCGAAAACGCGTTTTAAGCATGCACATGCATCTTTTGGTAGACGCGGAAAGTTTTCTGCAAAACCACAAGATGTGCATGCAAATGGTGCTTTTGGCAGAACGCGCACGTGGATTTCTACCAAACGACGTGCTAAGCATGCCGATGCTGCTCTTTTTAGCACCCGCGCACGCATTTGTGCGAAAACGCGTTTTAAGCATGCACATGCATCTTTTGGTAGACGCGGATGAAGTTTTCTGCAAAACCACAAGATGTGCATGCAAATGGTGCTTTTGGCAGAACGCGCACGTGGATTTCTACCAAACGACGTGCTAAGCATGCCGATGCTGCTCTTTTTAGCACCCGCGCACGGATTTGTGCGAAAACGCGTTTTAAGCATGCACATGCATCTTTTGGTAGACACGCGGATGAAGTTTTCTGCAAAACCACAAGATGTGCATGCAAATGGTGCTTTTGGCAGAACGCGCACGTGGATTTCTACCAAACGACGTGCTAAGCATGCCGATGCTACTCTTTTTAGCACCCGCGCACGGATTTGTGCGAAAACGCATTTTAAGCATGCACATGCATCTTTTGGTAGACGCGGATGAAGTTTTCTGCAAAACCACAAGATGTGCATGCAAATGGTGCTTTTGGCAGAACGTGCACGTGGATTTCTACCAAACGACGTGCTAAGCATGCCGATGCTGCTCTTTTTAGCACCCGCGCACGGATTTGTGCGAAAACGCGTTTTAAGCATGCACATGCATCTTTTGGTAGACGCGGATGAAGTTTTCTGCAAAACCACAAGATGTGCATGCAAATGGTGCTTTTGGCAGAACGCGTACGTGGATTTCTACCAAAGGACGTGCTAAGCATGATGATGCTGCTCTTTTTAGCACCCGCGCACGGATTTGTACAAAAACGCGTTTTAAGCATGCACATGCATCTTTTGGTAGACGCGGATGAAGTTTTCTGCAAAACCACAAGATGTGCGTGCAAATGGTGCTTTTGGCAGAACGCGCACGTGGATTTCTACCAAACGACGTGCTAAGCATGCCGATGCTGCTCTTTTTAGCACCCGCGCACGGATTTGTCCGAAAACGCGTTTTAAGCATGCACATGCATCTTTTGGTAGACGCGGATGAAGTTTTCTGCAAAACCCCAAGATGTGCATGCAAATGGTGCTTTTGGCAGAACGCGCACGTGGATTTCTACCAAACGACGTGCTAAGCATGCCGATGCTGCTCTTTTTAGCACCCGCGCACGGATTTGTGCGAAAACGCGTTTTAAGCATGCACATGCATCTTTTGGTAGACGCGGCTGAAGTTTTCTGCAAAACCACAAGATGTGCATGCAAATGGTGCTTTTGGCAGAACGCGCACGTGGATTTCTACCAAACGACGTGCTAAGCATGCCGATGCTGCTCTTTTTAGCACCCGCGCACGGATTTGTGCGAAAACGCGTTTTAAGCATGCACATGCATCTTTTGGTAGACGCGGATGAAGTTTTCTGCAAAACCACAAGATGTGCATGCAAATGGTGCTTTTGGCAGAACGCGCACGTGGATTTCTACCAAACGACGTGCTAAGCATGCCGATGCTGCTCTTTTTAGCACCCGCGCACGGATTTGTGCGAAAACGCGTTTTAAGTATGCACATGCATCTTTTGGTAGACGCGGATGAAGTTTTCTGCAAAACCACAAGATGTGCATGCAAATGGTGCTTTTGGCAGAACGTGCACGTGGATTTCAACCAAACGACGTGCTAAGCATGCCGATGCTGCTCTTTTTAGCACCGGCGCACGGATTTCTGCGAAAACGCGTTTTAAGCATGCACATGCATCTTTTGGTAGACGCGGATGAAGTTTTCTGCAAAACCACAAGATGTGCATGCAAATGGTGCTTTTGGCAGAACGCGCACGTGGATTTCTACCAAACGACGTGCTAAGCATGCCGATGCTGCTCTTTTTAGCACCCGCGCACGCATTTGTGCGAAAACGCGTTTTAAGCATGCACATGCATCTTTTGGTAGACGCGGATGAAGTTTTCTGCAAAACCACAAGATGTGCATGCAAATGGTGCTTTTGGCAGAACGCGCACGTGGATTTCTACCAAACGACGTGCTAAGCATGCCGATGCTGCTCTTTTTAGCACCCGCGCACGCATTTGTGCGAAAACGCGTTTTAAGCATGCACATGCATCTTTTGGTAGACGCGGATGAAGTTTTCTGCAAAACCACAAGATGTGCATGCAAATGGTGCTTTTGGCAGAACGCGCACGTGGATTTCTACCAAACGACGTGCTAAGCATGCCGATGCTGCTCTTTTTAGCACCCGCGCACGGATTTGTGCGAAAACGCGTTTTAAGCATGCACATGCATCTTTTGGTAGACACGCGGATGAAGTTTTCTGCAAAACCACAAGATGTGCATGCAAATGGTGCTTTTGGCAGAACGCGCACGTGGATTTCTACCAAACGACGTGCTAAGCATGCCGATGCTACTCTTTTTAGCACCCGCGCACGGATTTGTGCGAAAACGCATTTTAAGCATGCACATGCATCTTTTGGTAGACGCGGATGAAGTTTTCTGCAAAACCACAAGATGTGCATGCAAATGGTGCTTTTGGCAGAACGTGCACGTGGATTTCTACCAAACGACGTGCTAAGCATGCCGATGCTGCTCTTTTTAGCACCCGCGCACGGATTTGTGCGAAAACGCGTTTTAAGCATGCACATGCATCTTTTGGTAGACGCGGATGAAGTTTTCTGCAAAACCACAAGATGTGCATGCAAATGGTGCTTTTGGCAGAACGCGTACGTGGATTTCTACCAAAGGACGTGCTAAGCATGATGATGCTGCTCTTTTTAGCACCCGCGCACGGATTTGTACAAAAACGCGTTTTAAGCATGCACATGCATCTTTTGGTAGACGCGGATGAAGTTTTCTGCAAAACCACAAGATGTGCGTGCAAATGGTGCTTTTGGCAGAACGCGCACGTGGATTTCTACCAAACGACGTGCTAAGCATGCCGATGCTGCTCTTTTTAGCACCCGCGCACGGATTTGTCCGAAAACGCGTTTTAAGCATGCACATGCATCTTTTGGTAGACGCGGATGAAGTTTTCTGCAAAACCCCAAGATGTGCATGCAAATGGTGCTTTTGGCAGAACGCGCACGTGGATTTCTACCAAACGACGTGCTAAGCATGCCGATGCTGCTCTTTTTAGCACCCGCGCACGGATTTGTGCGAAAACGCGTTTTAAGCATGCACATGCATCTTTTGGTAGACGCGGCTGAAGTTTTCTGCAAAACCACAAGATGTGCATGCAAATGGTGCTTTTGGCAGAACGCGCACGTGGATTTCTACCAAACGACGTGCTAAGCATGCCGATGCTGCTCTTTTTAGCACCCGCGCACGGATTTGTGCGAAAACGCGTTTTAAGCATGCACATGCATCTTTTGGTAGACGCGGATGAAGTTTTCTGCAAAACCACAAGATGTGCATGCAAATGGTGCTTTTGGCAGAACGCGCACGTGGATTTCTACCAAACGACGTGCTAAGCATGCCGATGCTGCTCTTTTTAGCACCCGCGCACGGATTTGTGCGAAAACGCGTTTTAAGTATGCACATGCATCTTTTGGTAGACGCGGATGAAGTTTTCTGCAAAACCACAAGATGTGCATGCAAATGGTGCTTTTGGCAGAACGTGCACGTGGATTTCAACCAAACGACGTGCTAAGCATGCCGATGCTGCTCTTTTTAGCACCGGCGCACGGATTTCTGCGAAAACGCGTTTTAAGCATGCACATGCATCTTTTGGTAGACGCGGATGAAGTTTTCTGCAAAACCACAAGATGTGCATGCAAATGGTGCTTTTGGCAGAACGCGCACGTGGATTTCTACCAAACGACGTGCTAAGCATGCCGATGCTGCTCTTTTTAGCACCCGCGCACGCATTTGTGCGAAAACGCGTTTTAAGCATGCACATGCATCTTTTGGTAGACGCGGATGAAGTTTTCTGCAAAACCACAAGATGTGCATGCAAATGGTGCTTTTGGCAGAACGCGCACGTGGATTTCTACCAAACGACGTGCTAAGCATGCCGATGCTGCTCTTTTTAGCACCCGCGCACGCATTTGTGCGAAAACGCGTTTTAAGCATGCACATGCATCTTTTGGTAGACGCGGATGAAGTTTTCTGCAAAACCACAAGATGTGCATGCAAATGGTGCTTTTGGCAGAACGCGCACGTGGATTTCTACCAAACGACGTGCTAAGCATGCCGATGCTGCTCTTTTTAGCACCCGCGCACGGATTTGTGCGAAAACGCGTTTTAAGCATGCACATGCATCTTTTGGTAGACACGCGGATGAAGTTTTCTGCAAAACCACAAGATGTGCATGCAAATGGTGCTTTTGGCAGAACGCGCACGTGGATTTCTACCAAACGACGTGCTAAGCATGCCGATGCTACTCTTTTTAGCACCCGCGCACGGATTTGTGCGAAAACGCATTTTAAGCATGCACATGCATCTTTTGGTAGACGCGGATGAAGTTTTCTGCAAAACCACAAGATTTGCATGCAAATGGTGCTTTTGGCAGAACGTGCACGTGGATTTCTACCAAACGACGTGCTAAGCATGCCGATGCTGCTCTTTTTAGCACCCGCGCACGGATTTGTGCGAAAACGCGTTTTAAGCATGCACATGCATCTTTTGGTAGACGCGGATGAAGTTTTCTGCAAAACCACAAGATGTGCATGCAAATGGTGCTTTTGGCAGAACGCGTACGTGGATTTCTACCAAAGGACGTGCTAAGCATGATGATGCTGCTCTTTTTAGCACCCGCGCACGGATTTGTGCAAAAACGCGTTTTAAGCATGCACATGCATCTTTTGGTAGACGCGGATGAAGTTTTCTGCAAAACCACAATATGTGCATGCAAATGGTGCTTTTGGCAGAACGCGCACGTGGATTTCTACCAAACGACGTGCTAAGCATGCCGATGCTGCTCTTTTTAGCACCCGCGCAAGCATTTGTGCGAAAACGCGTTTTAAGCATGCACATGCATCTTTTGGTAGACGCGGATGAAGTTTTCTGCAAAACCACAAGATGTGCGTGCAAATGGTGCTTTTGGCAGAACGCGCACGTGGATTTCTACCAAACGACGTGCTAAGCATGCCGATGCTGCTCTTTTTAGCACCCGCGCACGGATTTGTCCGAAAACGCGTTTTAAGCATGCACATGCATCTTTTGGTAGACGCGGATGAAGTTTTCTGCAAAACCACAAGATGTGCATGCAAATGGTGCTTTTGGCAGAACGCGCACGTGGATTTCTACCAAACGACGTGCTAAGCATGCCGATGCTGCTCTTTTTAGCACCCGCGCACGGATTTGTGCGAAAACGCGTTTTAAGCATGCACATGCATCTTTTGGTAGACGCGGCTGAAGTTTTCTGCAAAACCACAAGATGTGCATGCAAATGGTGCTTTTGGCAGAACGCGCACGTGGATTTCTACCAAACGACGTGCTAAGCATGCCGATGCTGCTCTTTTTAGCACCCGCGCACGGATTTGTGCGAAAACGCGTTTTAAGCATGCACATGCATCTTTTGGTAGACGCGGATGAAGTTTTCTGCAAAACCACAAGATGTGCATGCAAATGGTGCTTTTGGCAGAACGCGCACGTGGATTTCTACCAAACGACGTGCTAAGCATGCCGATGCTGCTCTTTTTAGCACCCGCGCACGGATTTGTGCGAAAACGCGTTTTAAGTATGCACATGCATCTTTTGGTAGACGCGGATGAAGTTTTCTGCAAAACCACAAGATGTGCATGCAAATGGTGCTTTTGGCAGAACGTGCACGTGGATTTCAACCAAACGACGTGCTAAGCATGCCGATGCTGCTCTTTTTAGCACCGGCGCACGGATTTCTGCGAAAACGCGTTTTAAGCATGCACATGCATCTTTTGGTAGACGCGGATGAAGTTTTCTGCAAAACCACAAGATGTGCATGCAAATGGTGCTTTTGGCAGAACGCGCACGTGGATTTCTACCAAACGACGTGCTAAGCATGCCGATGCTGCTCTTTTTAGCACCCGCGCACGCATTTGTGCGAAAACGCGTTTTAAGCATGCACATGCATCTTTTGGTAGACGCGGATGAAGTTTTCTGCAAAACCACAAGATGTGCATGCAAATGGTGCTTTTTGCAGAACGCGCACGTGGATTTCTACCAAACGACGTGCTAAGCATGCCGATGCTGCTCTTTTTAGCACCCGCGCACGCATTTGTGCGAAAACGCGTTTTAAGCATGCACATGCATCTTTTGGTAGACGCGGATGAAGTTTTCTGCAAAACCACAAGATGTGCATGCAAATGGTGCTTTTTGCAGAACGCGCACGTGGATTTCTACCAAACGACGTGCTAAGCATGCCGATGCTGCTCTTTTTAGCACCCGCGCACGGATTTTTGCGAAAACGCGTTTTAAGCATGCACATGCATCTTTTGGTAGACGCGGATGAAGTTTTCTGCAAAACCACAAGATGTGCATGCAAATGGTGCTTTTGGCAGAACGCGCACGTGGATTTCTACCAAACGACGTGCTAAGCATGCCGATGCTGCTCTTTTTAGCACCCGCGCACGGATTTGTGCGAAAACGCGTTTTAAGCATGCACATGCATCTTTTGGTAGACGCGGCTGAAGTTTTCTGCAAAACCACAAGATGTGCATGCAAATGGTGCTTTTGGCAGAACGCGCACGTGGATTTCTACCAAACGACGTGCTAAGCATGCCGATGCTGCTCTTTTTAGCACCCGCGCACGGATTTGTGCGAAAACGCGTTTTAAGCATGCACATGCATCTTTTTGTAGACGCGGATGAAGTTTTCTGCAAAACCACAATATGTGCATGCAAATGGTGCTTTTGGCAGAACGCGCACGTGGATTTCTACCAAACGACGTGCTAAGCATGCCGATGCTGCTCTTTTTAGCACCCGCGCACGGATTTGTGCGAAAACGCGTTTTAAGCATGCACATGCATCTTTTGGTAGACGCGGATGAAGTTTTCTGCAAAACCACAAGATGTGCATGCAAATGGTGCTTTTGGCAGAACGCGCACGTGGATTTCTACCAAACGATGTGCTAAGCATGCCGATGCTGCTCTTTTTAGCACCCGCGCACGGATTTGTGCGAAAACGCGTTTTAAGCATGCACATGCATCTTTTGGTAGACGCGGCTGAAGTTTTCTGCAAAACCACACGATGTGCATGCAAATGGTGCTTTTGGCAGAACGCGCACGTGGATTTCTACCAAACGACGTGCTAAGCATGCCGATGCTGCTCTTTTTAGCACCCGCGCACGGATTTGTGCGAAAACGCGTTTTAAGCATGCACATGCATGTTTTGGTAGACGCGGATGAAGTTTTCTGCAAAACCACAAGATGTGCATGCAAATGGTGCTTTTGGCAGAACGCGCACGTGGATTTCTACCAAACGACGTGCTAAGCATGCCGATGCTGCTCTTTTTAGCACCCGCGCACGCATTTGTGCGAAAACGCGTTTTAAGCATGCACATGCATCTTTTGGTATACGCGGATGAAGTTTTCTGCAAAACCACAAGATGTGCATGCAAATGGTGCTTTTGGCAGAACGCGCACGTGGATTTCTACCAAACGACGTGCTAAGCATGCCGATGCTGCTCTTTTTAGCACCCGCGCACGGATTTGTGCGAAAACGCGTTTTAAGCATGCACATGCATCTTTTGGTAGACGCGGATGAAGTTTTCTGCAAAGCCACAAGATGTGCATGCAAATGGTGCTTTTGGCAGAACGCGCACGTGGATTTCTACCAAACGACGTGCTAAGCATGCCGATGCTGCTCTTTTTAGCACCCGCGCACGGATTTGTGCGAAAACGCGTTTTAAGCACGCACATGCATCTTTTGGTAGACGCGGATGAAGTTTTCTGCAAAACCACAAGATGTGCATGCAAATGGTGCTTTTGGCAGAACGCGCACGTGGATTTCTACCAAACGACGTGCTAAGCATGCCGATGCTGCTCTTTTTAGCACCCGCGCACGGATTTGTGCGAAAACGCGTTTTAAGCATGCACATGCATCTTTTGGTAGACGCGGATGAAGTTTTCTGCAAAACCACAAGATGTGCATGCAAATGGTGCTTTTGGCAGAACGCGCACGTGGATTTCTACCAAACGACGTGCTAAGCATGCCGATGCTGCTCTTTTTAGCACCCGCGCACGGATTTGTGCGAAAACGCGTTTTAAGCATGCACATGCATCTTTTGGTAGACGCGGATGAAGTTTTCTGCAAAACCACAAGATGTGCATGCAAATGGTGCTTTTGGCAGAACGCGCACGTGGATTTGTACCAAACGACGTGCTAAGCATGCCGATGCTGCTCTTTTTAGCACCCGCGCACGCATTTGTGCGAAAACGCGTTTTAAGCATGCACATGCATCTTTTGGTAGACGCGGAAAGTTTTCTGCAAAACCACAAGATGTGCATGCAAATGGTGCTTTTGGCAGAACGCGCACGTGGATTTCTACCAAACGACGTGCTCAGCATGCCGATGCTGCTCTTTTTAGCACCCGCGCACGCATTTGTGCGAAAACGCGTTTTAAGCATGCACATGCATCTTTTGGTAGACGCGGATGAAGTTTTCTGCAAAACCACAAGATGTGCATGCAAATGGTGCTTTTGGCAGAACGCGCACGTGGATTTCTACCAAACGACGTGCTAAGCATGCCGATGCTGCTCTTTTTAGCACCCGCGCACGGATTTGTGCGAAAACGCGTTTTAAGCATGCACATGCATCTTTTGGTAGACGCGGATGAAGTTTTCTGCAAAACCACAAGATCTGCATGCAAATGGTGCTTTTGGCAGAACGCGCACGTGGATTTCTACCAAACGACGTGCTAAGCATGCCGATGCTGCTCTTTTTAGCACCCGCGCACGGATTTGTGCGAAAACGCGTTTTAAGCATGCACATGCATCTTTTGGTAGACGCGGCTGAAGTTTTCTGCAAAACCACAAGATGTGCATGCAAATGGTGCTTTTGGCAGAACGCGCACGTGGATTTCTACCAAACGACGTGCTAAGCATGCCGATGCTGCTCTTTTTAGCACCCGCGCACGGATTTGTGCGAAAACGCGTTTTAAGCATGCACATGCATCTTTTGGTAGACGCGGATGAAGTTTTCTGCAAAACCACAAGATGTGCATGCAAATGGTGCATTTGGCAGAACGCGCACGTGGATTTCTACCAAACGACGTGCTAAGCATGCCGATGCTGCTCTTTTTAGCACCCGCGCACGGATTTGTGCGAAAACGCGTTTTAAGTATGCACATGCATCTTTTGGTAGACGCGGATGAAGTTTTCTGCAAAACCACAAGATGTGCATGCAAATGGTGCTTTTGGCAGAACGTGCACGTGGATTTCAACCAAACGACGTGCTAAGCATGCCGATGCTGCTCTTTTTAGCACCGGCGCAAGGATTTCTGCGAAAACGCGTTTTAAGCATGCACATGCATCTTTTGGTAGACGCGGATGAAGTTTTCTGCAAAACCACAAGATGTGCATGCAAATGGTGCTTTTGGCAGAACGCGCACGTGGATTTCTACCAAACGACGTGCTAAGCATGCCGATGCTGCTCTTTTTAGCACCCGCGCACGCATTTGTGCGAAAACGCGTTTTAAGCATGCACATGCATCTTTTGGTAGACGCGGATGAAGTTTTCTGCAAAACCACAAGATGTGCATGCAAATGGTGCTTTTTGCAGAACGCGCACGTGGATTTCTACCAAACGACGTGCTAAGCATGCCGATGCTGCTCTTTTTAGCACCCGCGCACGCATTTGTGCGAAAACGCGTTTTAAGCATGCACATGCATCTTTTGGTAGACGCGGATGAAGTTTTCTGCAAAACCACAAGATGTGCATGCAAATGGTGCTTTTTGCAGAACGCGCACGTGGATTTCTACCAAACGACGTGCTAAGCATGCCGATGCTGCTCTTTTTAGCACCCGCGCACGGATTTTTGCGAAAACGCGTTTTAAGCATGCACATGCATCTTTTGGTAGACGCGGATGAAGTTTTCTGCAAAACCACAAGATGTGCATGCAAATTGTGCTTTTGGCAGAACGCGCACGTGGATTTCTATCAAACGACGTGCTAAGCATGCCGATGCTGCTCTTTTTAGCACCCGCGCACGCATTTGTGCGAAAACGCGTTTTAAGCATGCACATGCATCTTTTGGTAGACGCGGATGAAGTTTTCTGCAAAACCACAAGATGTGAATGCAAATGGTGCTTTTGGCAGAACGCGCACGTGGATTTCTACCAAACGACGTGCTAAGCATGCCGATGCTGCTCTTTTTAGCACCCGCGCACGGATTTGTGCGAAAACGCGTTTTAAGCATGCACATGCATCTTTTTGTAGACGCGGATGAAGTTTTCTGCAAAACCACAATATGTGCATGCAAATGGTGCTTTTGGCAGAACGCGCACGTGGATTTCTACCAAACGACGTGCTAAGCATGCCGATGCTGCTCTTTTTAGCACCCGCGCACGGATTTGTGCGAAAACGCGTTTTAAGCATGCACATGCATCTTTTGGTAGACGCGGATGAAGTTTTCTGCAAAACCACAAGATGTGCATGCAAATGGTGCTTTTGGCAGAACGCGCACGTGGATTTCTACCAAACGATGTGCTAAGCATGCCGATGCTGCTCTTTTTAGCACCCGCGCACGGATTTGTGCGAAAACGCGTTTTAAGCATGCACATGCATCTTTTGGTAGACGCGGCTGAAGTTTTCTGCAAAACCACACGATGTGCATGCAAATGGTGCTTTTGGCAGAACGCGCACGTGGATTTCTACCAAACGACGTGCTAAGCATGCCGATGCTGCTCTTTTTAGCACCCGCGCACGGATTTGTGCGAAAACGCGTTTTAAGCATGCACATGCATGTTTTGGTAGACGCGGATGAAGTTTTCTGCAAAACCACAAGATGTGCATGCAAATGGTGCTTTTGGCAGAACGCGCACGTGGATTTCTACCAAACGACGTGCTAAGCATGCCGATGCTGCTCTTTTTAGCACCCGCGCACGCATTTGTGCGAAAACGCGTTTTAAGCATGCACATGCATCTTTTGGTAGACGCGGATGAAGTTTTCTGCAAAACCACAAGATGTGCATGCAAATGGTGCTTTTGGCAGAACGCGCACGTGGATTTCTACCAAACGACGTGCTAAGCATGCCGATGCTGCTCTTTTTAGCACCCGCGCACGGATTTGTGCGAAAACGCGTTTTAAGCATGCACATGCATCTTTTGGTAGACGCGGATGAAGTTTTCTGCAAAGCCACAAGATGTGCATGCAAATGGTGCTTTTGGCAGAACGCGCACGTGGATTTCTACCAAACGACGTGCTAAGCATGCCGATGCTGCTCTTTTTAGCACCCGCGCACGGATTTGTGCGAAAACGCGTTTTAAGCACGCACATGCATCTTTTGGTAGACGCGGATGAAGTTTTCTGCAAAACCACAAGATGTGCATGCAAATGGTGCTTTTGGCAGAACGCGCACGTGGATTTCTACCAAACGACGTGCTAAGCATGCCGATGCTGCTCTTTTTAGCACCCGCGCACGGATTTGTGCGAAAACGCGTTTTAAGCATGCACATGCATCTTTTGGTAGACGCGGATGAAGTTTTTTGCAAAACCACAAGATGTGCATGCAAATGGTGCTTTTGGCAGAACGCGCACGTGGATTTCTACCAAACGACGTGCTAAGCATGCCGATGCTGCTCTTTTTAGCACCCGCGCACGGATTTGTGCGAAAACGCGTTTTAAGCATGCGCATGCATCTTTTGGTAGACGCGGATGAAGTTTTCTGCAAAACCACAAGATGTGCATGCAAATGGTGCTTTTGGCAGAACGCGCACGTGGATTTGTACCAAACGACGTGCTAAGCATGCCGATGCTGCTCTTTTTAGCACCCGCGCACGCATTTGTGCGAAAACGCGTTTTAAGCATGCACATGCATCTTTTGGTAGACGCGGAAAGTTTTCTGCAAAACCACAAGATGTGCATGCAAATGGTGCTTTTGGCAGAACGCGCACGTGGATTTCTACCAAACGACGTGCTCAGCATGCCGATGCTGCTCTTTTTAGCACCCGCGCACGCATTTGTGCGAAAACGCGTTTTAAGCATGCACATGCATCTTTTGGTAGACGCGGATGAAGTTTTCTGCAAAACCACAAGATGTGAATGCAAATGGTGCTTTTGGCAGAACGCGCACGTGGATTTCTACCAAACGACGTGCTAAGCATGCCGATGCTGCTCTTTTTAGCACCCGCGCACGGATTTGTGCGAAAACGCGTTTTAAGCATGCACATGCATCTTTTGGTAGACGCGGATGAAGTTTTCTGCAAAACCACAAGATGTGCATGCAAATGGTGCTTTTGGCAGAACGCGCACGTGGATTTCTACCAAACGACGTGCTAAGCATGCCGATGCTACTCTTTTTAGCACCCGCGCACGGATTTGTGCGAAAACGCGTTTTAAGCATGCACATGCATCTTTGGTAGACGCGGATGAAGTTTTCTGCAAAACCACAAGATGTGCATGCAAATGGTGCTTTTGGCAGAACGTGCACGTGGATTTCTACCAAACGACGTGCTAAGCATGCCGATGCTGCTCTTTTTAGCACCCGCGCACGGATTTATGCGAAAACGCGTTTTAAGCATGCACATGCATCTTTTGGTAGACGCGGATGAAGTTTTCTGCAAAACCACAAGATGTGCATGCAAATGGTGCTTTTGGCAGAACGCGCACGTGGATTTCTACCAAACGACGTGCTAAGCATGCCGATGCTGCTCTTTTTAGCACCCGCGCACGGATTTGTGCGAAAACGCGTTTTAAGCATGCACATGCATCTTTTGGTAGACGCGGATGAAGTTTTCTGCAAAACCACAAGATGTGCATGCAAATGGTGCTTTTGGCAGAACGCGCACGTGGATTTCTACCAAACGACGTGCTAAGCATGCCGATGCTGCTCTTTTTAGCACCCGCGCACGGATTTGTGCGAAAACGCGTTTTAAGCATGCACATGCATCTTTTGGTAGACGCGGATGAAGTTTTCTGCAAAGCCACAAGATGTGCATGCAAATGGTGCTTTTGGCAGAACGCGCACGTGGATTTCTACCAAACGACGTGCTAAGCATGCCGATGCTGCTCTTTTTAGCACCCGCGCACGGATTTGTGCGAAAACGCGTTTTAAGCACGCACATGCATCTTTTGGTAGACGCGGATGAAGTTTTCTGCAAAACCACAAGATGTGCATGCAAATGGTGCTTTTGGCAGAACGCGCACGTGGATTTCTACCAAACGACGTGCTAAGCATGCCGATGCTGCTCTTTTTAGCACCCGCGCACGGATTTGTGCGAAAACGCGTTTTAAGCATGCACATGCATCTTTTGGTAGACGCGGATGAAGTTTTCTGCAAAACCACAAGATGTGCATGCAAATGGTGCTTTTGGCAGAACGCGCACGTGGATTTCTACCAAACGACGTGCTAAGCATGCCGATGCTGCTCTTTTTAGCACCCGCGCACGGATTTGTGCGAAAACGCGTTTTAAGCATGCGCATGCATCTTTTGGTAGACGCGGATGAAGTTTTCTGCAAAACCACAAGATGTGCATGCAAATGGTGCTTTTGGCAGAACGCGCACGTGGATTTGTACCAAACGACGTGCTAAGCATGCCGATGCTGCTCTTTTTAGCACCCGCGCACGCATTTGTGCGAAAACGCGTTTTAAGCATGCACATGCATCTTTTGGTAGACGCGGAAAGTTTTCTGCAAAACCACAAGATGTGCATGCAAATGGTGCTTTTGGCAGAACGCGCACGTGGATTTCTACCAAACGACGTGCTCAGCATGCCGATGCTGCTCTTTTTAGCACCCGCGCACGCATTTGTGCGAAAACGCGTTTTAAGCATGCACATGCATCTTTTGGTAGACGCGGATGAAGTTTTCTGCAAAACCACAAGATGTGCATGCAAATGGTGCTTTTGGCAGAACGCGCACGTGGATTTCTACCAAACGACGTGCTAAGCATGCCGATGCTGCTCTTTTTAGCACCCGCGCACGGATTTGTGCGAAAACGCGTTTTAAGCATGCACATGCATCTTTTGGTAGACGCGGATGAAGTTTTCTGCAAAACCACAAGATGTGCATGCAAATGGTGCTTTTGGCAGAACGCGCACGTGGATTTCTACCAAACGACGTGCTAAGCATGCCGATGCTACTCTTTTTAGCACCCGCGCACGGATTTGTGCGAAAACGCGTTTTAAGCATGCACATGCATCTTTGGTAGACGCGGATGAAGTTTTCTGCAAAACCACAAGATGTGCATGCAAATGGTGCTTTTGGCAGAACGTGCACGTGGATTTCTACCAAACGACGTGCTAAGCATGCCGATGCTGCTCTTTTTAGCACCCGCGCACGGATTTATGCGAAAACGCGTTTTAAGCATGCACATGCATCTTTTGGTAGACGCGGATGAAGTTTTCTGCAAAACCACAAGATGTGCATGCAAATGGTGCTTTTGGCAGAACGCGCACGTGGATTTCTACCAAACGACGTGCTAAGCATGCCGATGCTGCTCTTTTTAGCACCCGCGCACGGATTTGTGCAAAAACGCGTTTTAAGCATGCACATGCATCTTTTGGTAGACGCGGATGAAGTTTTCTGCAAAACCACAAGATGTGCATGCAAATGGTGCTTTTGGCAGAACGCGCACGTGGATTTCTACCAAACGACGTGCTAAGCATGCCGATGCTGCTCTTTTTAGCACCCGCGCACGGATTTGTGCGAAAACGCGTTTTAAGCATGCACATGCGTCTTTTGGTAGACGCGGATGAAGTTTTCTGCAAAACCACAAGATGTGCATGCAAATGGTGCTTTTGGCAGAACGCGCACGTGGATTTGTACCAAACGACGTGCTAAGCATGCCGATGCTGCTCTTTTTAGCACCCGCGCACGCATTTGTGCGAAAACGCGTTTTAAGCATGCACATGCATCTTTTGGTAGACGCGGAAAGTTTTCTGCAAAACCACAAGATGTGCATGCAAATGGTGCTTTTGGCAGAACGCGCACGTGGATTTCTACCAAACGACGTGCTCAGCATGCCGATGCTGCTCTTTTTCGCACCCGCGCACGCATTTGTGCGAAAACGCGTTTTAAGCATGCACATGCATCTTTTGGTAGACGCGGATGAAGTTTTCTGCAAAACCACAAGATGTGCATGCAAATGGTGCTTTTGGCAGAACGCGCACGCGGATTTCTACCAAACGACGTGCTAAGCATGCCGATGCTGCTCTTTTTAGCACCCGCGCACGGATTTGTGCGAAAAGGCGTTTTAAGCATGCACATGCATCTTTTGGTAGACGCGGATGAAGTTTTCTGCAAAACCACAAGATGTGCATGCAAATGGTGCTTTTGGCAGAACGCGCACGTGGATTTCTACCAAACGACGTGCTAAGCATGCCGATGCTACTCTTTTTAGCACCCGCGCACGGATTTGTGCGAAAACGCGTTTTAAGCATGCACATGCATCTTTGGAAGACGCGGATGAAGTTTTCTGCAAAACCACAAGATGTGCATGCAAATGGTGCTTTTGGCAGAACGTGCACGTGGATTTCTACCAAACGACGTGCTAAGCATGCCGATGCTGCTCTTTTTAGCACCCGCGCACGGATTTATGCGAAAACGCGTTTTAAGCATGCACATGCATCTTTTGGTAGACGCGGATGAAGTTTTCTGCAAAACCACAAGATGTGCATGCAAATGGTGCTTTTGGCAGAACGCGCACGTGGATTTCTACCAAACGACGTGCTAAGCATGCCGATGCTGCTCTTTTTAGCACCCGCGCACGGATTTGTGCAAAAACGCGTTTTAAGCATGCACATGCATCTTTTGGTAGACGCGGATGAAGTTTTCTGCAAAACCACAAGATGTGCATGCAAATGGTGCTTTTGGCAGAACGCGCACGTGGATTTCTACCAAACGACGTGCTAAGCATGCCGATGCTGCTCTTTTTAGCACCCGCGCACGGATTTGTGCGAAAACGCGTTTTAAGCATGCACATGCATCTTTTGGTAGACGCGGATGAAGTTTTCTGCAAAACCACAAGATGTGCATGCAAATGGTGCTTTTGGCAGAACGCGCACGTGGATTTGTACCAAACGACGTGCTAAGCATGCCGATGCTGCTCTTTTTAGCACCCGCGCACGCATTTGTGCGAAAACGCGTTTTAAGCATGCACATGCATCTTTTGGTAGACGCGGAAAGTTTTCTGCAAAACCACAAGATGTGCATGCAAATGGTGCTTTTGGCAGAACGCGCACGTGGATTTCTACCAAACGACGTGCTCAGCATGCCGATGCTGCTCTTTTTAGCACCCGCGCACGCATTTGTGCGAAAACGCGTTTTAAGCATGCACATGCACCTTTTGGTAGACGCGGATGAAGTTTTCTGCAAAACCACAAGATGTGCATGCAAATGGTGCTTTTGGCAGAACGCGCACGTGGATTTCTACCAAACGACGTGCTAAGCATGCCGATGCTGCTCTTTTTAGCACCCGCGCACGGATTTGTGCGAAAACGCGTTTTAAGCATGCACATGCATCTTTTGGTAGACGCGGATGAAGTTTTCTGCAAAACCACAAGATGTGCATGCAAATGGTGCTTTTGGCAGAACGCGCACGTGGATTTCTACCAAACGACGTGCTAAGCATGCCGATGCTACTCTTTTTAGCACCCGCGCACGGATTTGTGCGAAAACGCGTTTTAAGCATGCACATGCATCTTTGGTAGACGCGGATGAAGTTTTCTGCAAAACCACAAGATGTGCATGCAAATGGTGCTTTTGGCCGAACGTGCACGTGGATTTCTACCAAACGACGTGCTAAGCATGCCGATGCTGCTCTTTTTAGCACCCGCGCACGGATTTATGCGAAAACGCGTTTTAAGCATGCACATGCATCTTTTGGTAGACGCGGATGAAGTTTTCTGCAAAACCACAAGATGTGCATGCAAATGGTGCTTTTGGCAGAACGCGCACGTGGATTTCTACCAAACGACGTGCTAAGCATGCCGATGCTGCTCTTTTTAGCACCCGCGCACGGATTTGTGCAAAAACGCGTTTTAAGCATGCACATGCATCTTTTGGTAGACGCGGATGAAGTTTTCTGCAAAACCACAAGATGTGCATGCAAATGGTGCTTTTGGCAGAACGCGCACGTGGATTTCTACCAAACGACGTGCTAAGCATGCCGATGCTGCTCTTTTTAGCACCCGCGCACGGATTTGTGCGAAAACGCGTTTTAAGCATGCACATGCATCTTTTGGTAGACGCGGATGAAGTTTTCTGCAAAACCACAAAATGTGCATGCAAATGGTGCTTTTGGCAGAACGCGCACGTGGATTTCTACCAAACGACGTGCTAAGCATGCCGATGCTGCTCTTTTTAGCACCCGCGCACGCATTTGTGCGAAAACGCGTTTTAAGCATGCACATGCATCTTTTGGTAGACGCGGATGAAGTTTTCTGCAAAACCACAAGATGTGCATGCAAATGGTGCTTTTGGCAGAACGCGCACGTGGATTTCTACCAAACGACGTGCTAAGCATGCCGATGCTGCTCTTTTTAGCACCCGCGCACGCATTTGTGCGAAAACGCGTTTTAAGCATGCACATGCATCTTTTGGTAGACGCGGATGAAGTTTTCTGCAAAACCACAAGATGTGAATGCAAATGGTGCTTTTGGCAGAACGCGCACGTGGATTTCTACCAAACGACGTGCTAAGCATGCCGATGCTGCTCTTTTTAGCACCCGCGCACGGATTTGTGCGAAAACGCGTTTTAAGCATGCACATGCATCTTTTGGTAGACGCGGATGAAGTTTTCTGCAAAACCACAAGATGTGCATGCAAATGGTGCTTTTGGCAGAACGCGCACGTGGATTTCTACCAAACGACGTGCTAAGCATGCCGATGCTGCTCTTTTTAGCACCCGCGCACGCATTTGTGCGAAAACGCGTTTTAAGCATGCACATGCATCTTTTGGTAGACGCGGATGAAGTTTTCTGCAAAACCACAAGATGTGCATGCAAATGGTGCTTTTGGCAGAACGCGTACGTGGATTTCTACCAAAGGACGTGCTAAGCATGATGATGCTGCTCTTTTTAGCACCCGCGCACGGATTTGTGCAAAAACGCGTTTTAAGCATGCACATGCATCTTTTGGTAGACGCCGATGAAGTTTTCTGCAAAACCACAATATGTGCATGCAAATGGTGCTTTTGGCAGAACGCGCACGTGGATTTCTACCAAATGACGTGCTAAGCATGCCGATGCTGCTCTTTTTAGCACAAGCGCAAGCATTTGTGCGAAAACGCGTTTTAAGCATGCACATGCATCTTTTGGTAGACGCGGATGAAGTTTTCTGCAAAACCACAAGATGTGCGTGCAAATGGTGCTTTTGGCAGAACGCGCACGTGGATTTCTACCAAACGACGTGCTAAGCATGCCGATGCTGCTCTTTTTAGCACCCGCGCACGGATTTGTGCGAAAACGCGTTTTAAGCATGCACATGCATCTTTTGGTAGACGCGGATGAAGTTTTCTGCAAAACCACAAGATGTGCATGCAAATGGTGCTTTTGGCAGAACGCGCACGTGGATTTCTACCAAACGACGTGCTAAGCATGCCGATGCTGCTCTTTTTAGCACCCGCGCACGGATTTGTGCGAAAACGCGTTTTAAGTATGCACATGCATCTTTTGGTAGACGCGGATGAAGTTTTCTGCAAAACCACAAGATGTGCATGCAAATGGTGCTTTTGGCAGAACGCGCACGTGGATTTCAACCAAACGACGTGCTAAGCATGCCGATGCTGCTCTTTTTAGCACCGGCGCACGGATTTCTGCGAAAACGCGTTTTAAGCATGCACATGCATCTTTTGGTAGACGCGGATGAAGTTTTCTGCAAAACCACAAGATGTGCATGCAAATGGTGCTTTTGGCAGAACGCGCACGTGGATTTCTACCAAACGACGTGCTAAGCATGCCGATGCTGCTCTTTTTAGCACCCGCGCACGCATTTGTGCGAAAACGCGTTTTAAGCATGCACATGCATCTTTTGGTAGACGCGGATGAAGTTTTCTGCAAAACCACAAGATGTGCATGCAAATGGTGCTTCTTGCAGAACGCGCACGTGGACTTCTACCAAACGACGTGCTAAGCATGCCGATGCTGCTCTTTTTAGCACCCGCGCACGCATTTGTGCGAAAACGCGTTTTAAGCATGCACATGCATCTTTTGGTAGACGCGGATGAAGTTTTCTGCAAAACCACAAGATGTGCATGCAAATGGTGCTTTTTGCAGAACGCGCACGTGCATTTCTACCAAACGACGTGCTAAGCATGCCGATGCTGCTCTTTTTAGCACCCGCGCACGGATTTTTGCGAAAACGCGTTTTAAGCATGCACAAGCATCTTTTGGTAGACGCGGATGAAGTTTTCTGCAAAACCAAAAGATGTGCATGCAAATGGTGCTTTTGGCAGAACGCGCACGTGGATTTCTACCAAACGACGTGCTAAGCATGCCGATGCTGCTCTTTTTAGCACCCGCGCACGCATTTGTGCGAAAACGCGTTTTAAGCATGCACATGCATCTTTTGGTAGACGCGGATGAAGTTTTCTGCAAAACCACAAGATGTGAATGCAAATGGTGCTTTTGGCAGAACGCGCACGTGGATTTCTACCAAACGACGTGCTAAGCATGCCGATGCTGCTCTTTTTAGCACCCGCGCACGGATTTGTGCGAAAACGCGTTTTAAGCATGCACATGCATCTTTTGGTAGACGCGGATGAAGTTTTCTGCAAAACCACAAGATGTGCATGCAAATGGTGCTTTTGGCAGAACGCGCACGTGGATTTCTACCAAACGACGTGCTAAGCATGCCGATGCTGCTCTTTTTAGCACCCGCGCACGGATTTGTGCGAAAACGCGTTTTAAGCATGCACATGCATCTTTTGGTAGACGCGGATGAAGTTTTCTGCAAAACCACAAGATGTGCATGCAAATGGTGCTTTTGGCAGAACGCGTACGTGGATTTCTACCAAAGGACGTGCTAAGCATGATGATGCTGCTCTTTTTAGCACCCGCGCACAGATTTGTGCAAAAACGCGTTTTAAGCATGCACATGCATCTTTTGGTAGACGCGGATGAAGTTTTCTGCAAAACCACAATATGTGCATGCAAATGGTGCTTTTGGCAGAACGCGCACGTGGATTTCTACCAAACGACGTGCTAAGCATGCCGATGCTGCTCTTTTTAGCACCCGCGCAAGCATTTGTGCGAAAACGCGTTTTAAGCATGCACATGCATCTTTTGGTAGACGCGGATGAAGTTTTCTGCAAAACCACAAGATGTGCGTGCAAATGGTGCTTTTGGCAGAACGCGCACGTGGATTTCTACCAAACGACGTGCTAAGCATGCCGATGCTGCTCTTTTTAGCACCCGCGCACGGATTTGTGCGAAAACGCGTTTTAAGCATGCACATGCATCTTTTGGTAGACGCGGATGAAGTTTTCTGCAAAACCACAAGATGTGCATGCAAATGGTGCTTTTGGCAGAACGCGCACGTGGATTTCTACCAAACGACGTGCTAAGCATGCCGATGCTGCTCTTTTTAGCACCCGCGCACGGATTTGTGCGAAACCGCGTTTTAAGCATGCACATGCATCTTTTGGTAGACGCGGATGAAGTTTTCTGCAAAACCACAAGATGTGCATGCAAATGGTGCTTTTGGCAGAACGCGCACGTGGATTTCTACCAAACGACGTGCTAAGCATGCCGATGCTGCTCTTTTTAGCACCCGCGCACGCATTTGTGCGAAAACGCGTTTTAAGCATGCACATGCATCTTTTGGTAGACGCGGATGAAGTTTTCTGCAAAACCACAAGATGTGCATGCAAATGGTGCTTTTGGCAGAACGCGCACGTGGATTTCTACCAAACGACGTGCTAAGCATGCCGATGCTGCTCTTTTTAGCACCCGCGCACGCATTTGTGCGAAAACGCGTTTTAAGCATGCACATGCATCTTTTGGTAGACGCGGATGAAGTTTTCTGCAAAACCAGAAGATGTGCATACAAATGGTGCTTTTTGCAGAACGCGCACGTGGATTTCTACCAAACGACGTGCTAAGCATGCCGATGCTACTCTTTTTAGCACCCGCGCACGCATTTGTGCGAAAACGCGTTTTAAGCATGCACATGCATCTTTTGGTAGACGCGGATGAAGTTTTCTGCAAAACCACAAGATGTGCATGCAAATGGTGCTTTTTGCAGAACGCGCACGTGGATTTCTACCAAACGACGTGCTAAGCATGCCGATGCTGCTCTTTTTAGCACCCGCGCACGGATTTGTGCGAAAACGCGTTTTAAGCATGCACATGCATCTTTTGGTAGACGCGGATGAAGTTTTCTGCAAAACCACAAGATGTGCATGCAAATGGTGCTTTTGGCAGAACGCGCACGTGGATTTCTACCAAACGACGTACTAAGCATGCCGATGCTGCTCTTTTTAGCACCCGCGCACGCATTTGTGCGAAAACGCGTTTTAAGCATGCACATGCATCTTTTGGTAGACGCGGATGAAGTTTTCTGCAAAACCACAAGATGTGCATGCAAATGGTGCTTTTGGCAGAACGCGCACGTGGATTTCTACCAAACGACGTGCTAAGCATGCCGATGCTGCTCTTTTTAGCACCCGCGCACGGATTTGTGCGAAAACGCGTTTTAAGCATGCACATGCATCTTTTGGTAGACGCGGATGAAGTTTTCTGCAAAACCACAAGATGTGCATGCAAATGGTGCTTTTGGCAGAACGCGCACGTGGATTTCTACCAAACGACGTGCTAAGCATGCCGATGCTGCTCTTTTTAGCACCCGCGCACGCATTTGTGCGAAAACGCGTTTTAAGCATGCACATGCATCTTTTGGTAGACGCGGATGAAGTTTTCTGCAAAACCACAAGATGTGCATGCAAATGGTGCTTTTGGCAGAACGCGCACGTGGATGTCTACCAAACGACGTGCTAAGCATGCCGATGCTGCTCTTTTTAGCACCCGCGCACGGATTTGTGCGAAAACGCGTTTTAAGCATGCACATGCATCTTTTGGTAGACGCGGATGAAGTTTTCTGCAAAACCACAAGATGTGCATGCAAATGGTGCTTTTGGCAGAACGCGCACGTGGATTTCTACCAAACGACGTGCTAAGCATGCCGATGCTGCTCTTTTTAGCACCCGCGCACGGATTTGTGCGAAAACGCGTTTTAAGCATACACATGCATCTTTTGGTAGACGCGGATGAAGTTTTCTGCAAAACCACAAGATGTGCATGCAAATGGTGCTTTTGGCAGAACGCGCACGTGGATTTCTACCAAACGACGTGCTAAGCATGCCGATGCTGCTCTTTTTAGCACCCGCGCACGCATTTGTGCGAAAACGCGTTTTAAGCATGCACATGCATCTTTTGGTAGACGCGGATGAAGTTTTCTGCAAAACCAGAAGATGTGCATACAAATGGTGCTTTTTGCAGAACGCGCACGTGGATTTCTACCAAACGACGTGCTAAGCATGCCGATGCTACTCTTTTTAGCACCCGCGCACGCATTTGTGCGAAAACGCGTTTTAAGCATGCACATGCATCTTTTGGTAGACGCGGATGAAGTTTTCTGCAAAACCACAAGATGTGCATGCAAATGGTGCTTTTTGCAGAACGCGCACGTGGATTTCTACCAAACGACGTGCTAAGCATGCCGATGCTGCTCTTTTTAGCACCCGCGCACGGATTTGTGCGAAAACGCGTTTTAAGTATGCACATGCATCTTTTGGTAGACGCGGATGAAGTTTTCTGCAAAACCACAAGATGTGCATGCAAATGTTGCTTTTGGCAGAACGCGCACGTGGATTTCAACCAAACGACGTGCTAAGCATGCCGATGCTGCTCTTTTTAGCACCGGCGCACGGATTTCTGCGAAAACGCGTTTTAAGCATGCACATGCATCTTTTGGTAGACGCGGATGAAGTTATCTGCAAAACCACAAGATGTGCATGCAAATGGTGCTTTTGGCAGAACGCGCACGTGGATTTCTACCAAACGACGTGCTAAGCCTGCCGATGCTGCTCTTTTTAGCACCCGCGCACGGATTTGTGCGAAAACGCGTTTTAAGCATGCACATGCATCTTTTGGTAGACGCGGATGAAGTTTTCTGCAAAACTACAAGATGTGCATGCAAATGGTGCTTTTGGCAGAACGCGCACGTGGATTTCTACCAAACGACGTGCTAAGCATGCCGATGCTGCTCTTTTTAGCACCCGCGCACGCATTTGTGCGAAAACGCGTTTTAAGCATGCACATGCATCTTTTGGTAGACGCGGATGAAGTTTTCTGCAAAACCACAAGATGTGCATGCAAATGGTGCTTTTGGCAGAACGCGCACGTGGATTTCTACCAAACGACGTGCTAAGCATGCCGATGCTGCTCTTTTTAGCACCCGCGCACGGATTTGTGCGAAAACGCGTTTTAAGCATGCACATGCATCTTTTGGTAGACGCGGATGAAGTTTTCTGCAAAACGACAAGATGTGCATGCAAATGGTGCTTTTGGCAGAACGCGCACGTGGATTTCTACCAAACGACGTGCTAAGCATGCCGATGCTGCTCTTTTTAGCACCCGCGCACGGATTTGTGCGAAACCGCGTTTTAAGCATGCACATGCATCTTTTGGTAGACGCGGATGAAGTTTTCTGCAAAACCACAAGATGTGCATGCAAATGGTGCTTTTGGCAGAACGCGCACGTGGATTTCTACCAAACGACGTGCTAAGCATGCCGATGCTGCTCTTTTTAGCACCCGCGCACGCATTTGTGCGAAAACGCGTTTTAAGCATGCACATGCATCTTTTGGTAGACGCGGATGAAGTTTTCTGCAAAACCACAAGATGTGCATGCAAATGGTGCTTTTGGCAGAACGCGCACGTGGATTTCTACCAAACGACGTGCTAAGCATGCCGATGCTGCTCTTTTTAGCACCCGCGCACGCATTTGTGCGAAAACGCGTTTTAAGCATGCACATGTATCTTTTGGTAGACGCGGATGAAGTTTTCTGCAAAACCAGAAGATGTGCATACAAATGGTGCTTTTTGCAGAACGCGCACGTGGATTTCTACCAAACGACGTGCTAAGCATGCCGATGCTACTCTTTTTAGCACCCGCGCACGCATTTGTGCGAAAACGCGTTTTAAGCATGCACATGCATCTTTTGGTAGACGCGGATGAAGTTTTCTGCAAAACCACAAGATGTGCATGCAAATGGTGCTTTTTGCAGAACGCGCACGTGGATTTCTACCAAACGACGTGCTAAGCATGCCGATGCTGCTCTTTTTAGCACCCGCGCACGGATTTGTGCGAAAACGCGTTTTAAGCATGCACATGCATCTTTTGGTAGACGCGGATGAAGTTTTCTGCAAAACCACAAGATGTGCATGCAAATGGTGCTTTTGGCAGAACGCGCACGTGGATTTCTACCAAACGACGTGCTAAGCATGCCGATGCTGCTCTTTTTAGCACCCGCGCACGGATTTGTGCGAAACCGCGTTTTAAGCATGCACATGCATCTTTTGGTAGACGCGGATGAAGTTTTCTGCAAAACCACAAGATGTGCATGCAAATGGTGCTTTTGGCAGAACGCGCACGTGGATTTCTACCAAACGACGTGCTAAGCATGCCGATGCTGCTCTTTTTAGCACCCGCGCACGCATTTGTGCGAAAACGCGTTTTAAGCATGCACATGCATCTTTTGGTAGACGCGGATGAAGTTTTCTGCAAAACCACAAGATGTGCATGCAAATGGTGCTTTTGGCAGAACGCGCACGTGGATTTCTACCAAACGACGTGCTAAGCATGCCGATGCTGCTCTTTTTAGCACCCGCGCACGCATTTGTGCGAAAACGCGTTTTAAGCATGCACATGCATCTTTTGGTAGACGCGGATGAAGTTTTCTGCAAAACCAGAAGATGTGCATACAAATGGTGCTTTTTGCAGAACGCGCACGTGGATTTCTACCAAACGACGTGCTAAGCATGCCGATGCTACTCTTTTTAGCACCCGCGCACGCATTTGTGCGAAAACGCGTTTTAAGCATGCACATGCATCTTTTGGTAGACGCGGATGAAGTTTTCTGCAAAACCACAAGATGTGCATGCAAATGGTGCTTTTTGCAGAACGCGCACGTGGATTTCTACCAAACGACGTGCTAAGCATGCCGATGCTGCTCTTTTTAGCACCCGCGCACGGATTTGTGCGAAAACGCGTTTTAAGCATGCACATGCATCTTTTGGTAGACGCGGATGAAGTTTTCTGCAAAACCACAAGATGTGCATGCAAATGGTGCTTTTGGCAGAACGCGCACGTGGATTTCTACCAAACGACGTACTAAGCATGCCGATGCTGCTCTTTTTAGCACCCGCGCACGCATTTGTGCGAAAACGCGTTTTAAGCATGCACATGCATCTTTTGGTAGACGCGGATGAAGTTTTCTGCAAAACCACAAGATGTGCATGCAAATGGTGCTTTTGGCAGAACGCGCACGTGGATTTCTACCAAACGACGTGCTAAGCATGCCGATGCTGCTCTTTTTAGCACCCGCGCACGGATTTGTGCGAAAACGCGTTTTAAGCATGCACATGCATCTTTTGGTAGACGCGGATGAAGTTTTCTGCAAAACCACAAGATGTGCATGCAAATGGTGCTTTTGGCAGAACGCGCACGTGGATTTCTACCAAACGACGTACTAAGCATGCCGATGCTGCTCTTTTTAGCACCCGCGCACGCATTTGTGCGAAAACGCGTTTTAAGCATGCACATGCATCTTTTGGTAGACGCGGATGAAGTTTTCTGCAAAACCACAAGATGTGCATGCAAATGGTGCTTTTGGCAGAACGCGCACGTGGATGTCTACCAAACGACGTGCTAAGCATGCCGATGCTGCTCTTTTTAGCACCCGCGCACGGATTTGTGCGAAAACGCGTTTTAAGCATGCACATGCATCTTTTGGTAGACGCGGATGAAGTTTTCTGCAAAACCACAAGATGTGCATGCAAATGGTGCTTTTGGCAGAACGCGCACGTGGATTTCTACCAAACGACGTGCTAAGCATGCCGATGCTGCTCTTTTTAGCACCCGCGCACGGATTTGTGCGAAAACGCGTTTTAAGCATACACATGCATCTTTTGGTAGACGCGGATGAAGTTTTCTGCAAAACCACAAGATGTGCATGCAAATGGTGCTTTTGGCAGAACGCGCACGTGGATTTCTACCAAACGACGTGCTAAGCATGCCGATGCTGCTCTTTTTAGCACCCGCGCACGCATTTGTGCGAAAACGCGTTTTAAGCATGCACATGCATCTTTTGGTAGACGCGGATGAAGTTTTCTGCAAAACCAGAAGATGTGCATACAAATGGTGCTTTTTGCAGAACGCGCACGTGGATTTCTACCAAACGACGTGCTAAGCATGCCGATGCTACTCTTTTTAGCACCCGCGCACGCATTTGTGCGAAAACGCGTTTTAAGCATGCACATGCATCTTTTGGTAGACGCGGATGAAGTTTTCTGCAAAACCACAAGATGTGCATGCAAATGGTGCTTTTTGCAGAACGCGCACGTGGATTTCTACCAAACGACGTGCTAAGCATGCCGATGCTGCTCTTTTTAGCACCCGCGCACGGATTTGTGCGAAAACGCGTTTTAAGTATGCACATGCATCTTTTGGTAGACGCGGATGAAGTTTTCTGCAAAACCACAAGATGTGCATGCAAATGGTGCTTTTGGCAGAACGCGCACGTGGATTTCAACCAAACGACGTGCTAAGCATGCCGATGCTGCTCTTTTTAGCACCGGCGCACGGATTTCTGCGAAAACGCGTTTTAAGCATGCACATGCATCTTTTGGTAGACGCGGATGAAGTTTTCTGCAAAACCACAAGATGTGCATGCAAATGGTGCTTTTGGCAGAACGCGCACGTGGATTTCTACCAAACGACGTGCTAAGCCTGCCGATGCTGCTCTTTTTAGCACCCGCGCACGGATTTGTGCGAAAACGCGTTTTAAGCATGCACATGCATCTTTTGGTAGACGCGGATGAAGTTTTCTGCAAAACTACAAGATGTGCATGCAAATGGTGCTTTTGGCAGAACGCGCACGTGGATTTCTACCAAACGACGTGCTAAGCATGCCGATGCTGCTCTTTTTAGCACCCGCGCACGCATTTGTGCGAAAACGCGTTTTAAGCATGCACATGCATCTTTTGGTAGACGCGGATGAAGTTTTCTGCAAAACCACAAGATGTGCATGCAAATGGTGCTTTTGGCAGAACGCGCACGTGGATTTCTACCAAACGACGTGCTAAGCATGCCGATGCTGCTCTTTTTAGCACCCGCGCACGGATTTGTGCGAAAACGCGTTTTAAGCATGCACATGCATCTTTTGGTAGACGCGGATGAAGTTTTCTGCAAAACGACAAGATGTGCATGCAAATGGTGCTTTTGGCAGAACGCGCACGTGGATTTCTACCAAACGACGTGCTAAGCATGCCGATGCTGCTCTTTTTAGCACCCGCGCACGGATTTGTGCGAAACCGCGTTTTAAGCATGCACATGCATCTTTTGGTAGACGCGGATGAAGTTTTCTGCAAAACCACAAGATGTGCATGCAAATGGTGCTTTTGGCAGAACGCGCACGTGGATTTCTACCAAACGACGTGCTAAGCATGCCGATGCTGCTCTTTTTAGCACCCGCGCACGCATTTGTGCGAAAACGCGTTTTAAGCATGCACATGCATCTTTTGGTAGACGCGGATGAAGTTTTCTGCAAAACCACAAGATGTGCATGCAAATGGTGCTTTTGGCAGAACGCGCACGTGGATTTCTACCAAACGACGTGCTAAGCATGCCGATGCTGCTCTTTTTAGCACCCGCGCACGCATTTGTGCGAAAACGCGTTTTAAGCATGCACATGTATCTTTTGGTAGACGCGGATGAAGTTTTCTGCAAAACCAGAAGATGTGCATACAAATGGTGCTTTTTGCAGAACGCGCACGTGGATTTCTACCAAACGACGTGCTAAGCATGCCGATGCTACTCTTTTTAGCACCCGCGCACGCATTTGTGCGAAAACGCGTTTTAAGCATGCACATGCATCTTTTGGTAGACGCGGATGAAGTTTTCTGCAAAACCACAAGATGTGCATGCAAATGGTGCTTTTTGCAGAACGCGCACGTGGATTTCTACCAAACGACGTGCTAAGCATGCCGATGCTGCTCTTTTTAGCACCCGCGCACGGATTTGTGCGAAACCGCGTTTTAAGCATGCACATGCATCTTTTGGTAGACGCGGATGAAGTTTTCTGCAAAACCAGAAGATGTGCATACAAATGGTGCTTTTTGCAGAACGCGCACGTGGATTTCTACCAAACGACGTGCTAAGCATGCCGATGCTACTCTTTTTAGCACCCGCGCACGCATTTGTGCGAAAACGCGTTTTAAGCATGCACATGCATCTTTTGGTAGACGCGGATGAAGTTTTCTGCAAAACCACAAGATGTGCATGCAAATGGTGCTTTTTGCAGAACGCGCACGTGGATTTCTACCAAACGACGTGCTAAGCATGCCGATGCTGCTCTTTTTAGCACCCGCGCACGGATTTGTGCGAAAACGCGTTTTAAGCATGCACATGCATCTTTTGGTAGACGCGGATGAAGTTTTCTGCAAAACCACAAGATGTGCATGCAAATGGTGCTTTTGGCAGAACGCGCACGTGGATTTCTACCAAACGACGTACTAAGCATGCCGATGCTGCTCTTTTTAGCACCCGCGCACGCATTTGTGCGAAAACGCGTTTTAAGCATGCACATGCATCTTTTGGTAGACGCGGATGAAGTTTTCTGCAAAACCACAAGATGTGCATGCAAATGGTGCTTTTGGCAGAACGCGCACGTGGATTTCTACCAAACGACGTGCTAAGCATGCCGATGCTGCTCTTTTTAGCACCCGCGCACGGATTTGTGCGAAAACGCGTTTTAAGCATGCACATGCATCTTTTGGTAGACGCGGATGAAGTTTTCTGCAAAACCACAAGATGTGCATGCAAATGGTGCTTTTGGCAGAACGCGCACGTGGATTTCTACCAAACGACGTACTAAGCATGCCGATGCTGCTCTTTTTAGCACCCGCGCACGCATTTGTGCGAAAACGCGTTTTAAGCATGCACATGCATCTTTTGGTAGACGCGGATGAAGTTTTCTGCAAAACCACAAGATGTGCATGCAAATGGTGCTTTTGGCAGAACGCGCACGTGGATGTCTACCAAACGACGTGCTAAGCATGCCGATGCTGCTCTTTTTAGCACCCGCGCACGGATTTGTGCGAAAACGCGTTTTAAGCATGCACATGCATCTTTTGGTAGACGCGGATGAAGTTTTCTGCAAAACCACAAGATGTGCATGCAAATGGTGCTTTTGGCAGAACGCGCACGTGGATTTCTACCAAACGACGTGCTAAGCATGCCGATGCTGCTCTTTTTAGCACCCGCGCACGGATTTGTGCGAAAACGCGTTTTAAGCATACACATGCATCTTTTGGTAGACGCGGATGAAGTTTTCTGCAAAACCACAAGATGTGCATGCAAATGGTGCTTTTGGCAGAACGCGCACGTGGATTTCTACCAAACGACGTGCTAAGCATGCCGATGCTGCTCTTTTTAGCACCCGCGCACGCATTTGTGCGAAAACGCGTTTTAAGCATGCACATGCATCTTTTGGTAGACGCGGATGAAGTTTTCTGCAAAACCACAAGATGTGCATGCAAATGGTGCTTTTGGCAGAACGCGCACGTGGATTTCTACCAAACGACGTGCTAAGCATGCCGATGCTACTCTTTTTAGCACCCGCGCACGGATTTGTGCGAAAACGCGTTTTAAGCATGCACATGCATCTTTTGGTAGACGCGGATGAAGTTTTCTGCAAAACCACAAGATGTGCATGCAAATGGTGCTTTTGGCAGAACGCGCACGTGGATTTCTACCAAACGACGTGCTAAGCATGCCGATGCTGCTCTTTTTAGCACCCGCGCACGGATTTGTGCGAAAACGCGTTTTAAGCATGCACATGCATCTTTTGGTAGACGCGGATGAAGTTTTCTGCAAAACCACAAGATGTGCATGCAAATGGTGCTTTTGGCAGAACGCGCACGTGGATTTCTACCAAACGACGTGCTAAGCATGCCGATGCTGCTCTTTTTAGCACCCGCGCACGCATTTGTGCGAAAACGCGTTTTAAGCATGCACATGCATCTTTTGGTAGACGCGGATGAAGTTTTCTGCAAAACCACAAGATGTGCATGCAAATGGTGCTTTTGGCAGAACGCGCACGTGGATTTCTACCAAACGACGTGCTAAGCATGCCGATGCTGCTCTTTTTAGCACCCGCGCACGCATTTGTGCGAAAACGCGTTTTAAGCATGCACATGCATCTTTTGGTAGACGCGGATGAAGTTTTCTGCAAAACCACAAGATGTGCATGGAAATGGTGCTTTTTGCAGAACGCGCACGTGGATTTCTACCAAACGACGTGCTAAGCATGCCGATGCTGCTCTTTTTAGCACCCGCGCACGGATTTGTGCGAAAACGCGTTTTAAGCATGCACATGCATCTTTTGGTAGACGCGGATGAAGTTTTCTGCAAAACGACAAGATGTGCATGCAAATGGTGCTTTTGGCAGAACGCGCACGTGGATTTCTACCAAACGACGTGCTAAGCATGCCGATGCCGCTCTTTTTAGCACCCGCGCACGGATTTGTGCGAAACCGCGTTTTAAGCATGCACATGCATCTTTTGGTAGACGCGGATGAAGTTTTCTGCAAAACCACAAGATGTGCATGCAAATGGTGCTTTTGGCGGAACGCGCACGTGGATTTCTACCAAACGACGTGCTAAGCATGCCGATGCTGCTCTTTTTAGCACCCGCGCACGCATTTGTGCGAAAACGCGTTTTAAGCATGCACATGCATCTTTTGGTAGACGCGGATGAAGTTTTCTGCAAAACCACAAGATGTGCATGCAAATGGTGCTTTTGGCAGAACGCGCACGTGGATTTCTACCAAACGACGTGCTAAGCATGCCGATGCTGCTCTTTTTAGCACCCGCGCACGGATTTGTGCGAAAACGCGTTTTAAGCATGCACATGCATCTTTTGGTAGACGCGGATGAAGTTTTCTACAAAACCACAAGATGTGCATGCAAATGGTGCTTTTGGCAGAACGCGCACGTGGATTTCTACCAATCGACGTGCTAAGCATGCCGATGCTGCTCTTTTTAGCACCCGCGCACGCATTTGTGCGAAAACGCGTTTTAAGCATGCACATGCATCTTTTGGTAGACGCGGATGAAGTTTTCTGCAAAACGACAAGATGTGCATGCAAATGGTGCTTTTGGCAGAACGCGCACGTGGATTTCTACCAAACGACGTGCTAAGCATGCCGATGCTGCTCTTTTTAGCACCCGCGCACGGATTTGTGCGAAACCGCGTTTTAAGCATGCACATGCATCTTTTGGTAGACGCGGATGAAGTTTTCTGCAAAACCACAATATGTGCATGCAAATGGTGCTTTTGGCAGAACGCGCACGTGGATTTCTACCAAACGACGTGCTAAGCATGCCGATGCTGCTCTTTTTAGCACCCGCGCACGCATTTGTGCGAAAACGCGTTTTAAGCATGCACATGCATCTTTTGGTAGACGCGGATGAAGTTTTCTGCAAAAGCACAAGATGTGCATGCAAATGGTGCTTTTGGCAGAACGCGCACGTGGATTTCTACCAAACGACGTGCTAAGCATGCCGATGCTGCTCTTTTTAGCACCCGCGCACGGATTTGTGCGAAAACGCGTTTTAAGCATGCACATGCATCTTTTGGTAGACGCGGATGAAGTTTTCTGCAAAACCACAAGATGTGCATGCAAATGGTGCTTTTGGCAGAACGCGCACGTGGATTTCTACCAAACGACGTGCTAAGCATGCCGATGCTGCTCTTTTTAGCACCCGCGCACGCATTTGTGCGAAAACGCGTTTTAAGCATGCACATGCATCTTTTGGTAGACGCGGATGAAGTTTTCTGCAAAACCAGAAGATGTGCATGCAAATGGTGCTTTTTGCAGAACGCGCACGTGGATTTCTACCAAACGACGTGCTAAGCATGCCGATGCTACTCTTTTTAGCACCCGCGCACGCATTTGTGCGAAAACGCGTTTTAAGCATGCACATGCATCTTTTGGTAGACGCGGATGAAGTTTTCTGCAAAACCACAAGATGTGCATGCAAATGGTGCTTTTTGCAGAACGCGCACGTGGATTTCTACCAAACGACGTGCTAAGCATTCCGATGCTGCTCTTTTTAGCACCCGCGCACGGATTTGTGCGAAAACGCGTTTTAAGCATGCACATGCATCTTTTGGTAGACGCGGATGAAGTTTTCTGCAAAACCACAAGATGTGCATGCAAATGGTGCTTTTGGCAGAACGCGCACGTGGATTTCTACCAAACGACGTGCTAAGCATGCCAATGCTGCTCTTTTTAGCACCCGCGCACGGATTTGTGCGAAAACGCGTTTTAAGCATGCACATGCATCTTTTGGTAGACGCGGATGAAGTTTTCTGCAAAACCACAAGATGTGCATGCAAATGGTGCTTTTGGCAGAACGCGCACGTGGATTTCTACCAAACGACGTGCTAAGCATGCCGATGCTGCTCTTTTTAGCACCCGCGCACGGATTTGTGCGAAAACGCGTTTTAAGCATGCACATGCATCTTTTGGTAGACGCGGATGAAGTTTTCTGCAAAACCACAAGATGTGCATGCAAATGGTGCTTTTGGCAGAACGCGCACGTGGATTTCTACCAAACGACGTGCTAAGCATGCCGATGCTGCTCTTTTTAGCACCCGCGCACGGATTTGTGCGAAAACGCGTTTTAAGCATGCACATGCATCTTTTGGTAGACGCGGATGAAGTTTTCTGCAAAACCACAAGATGTGCATGCAAATGGTGCTTTTGGCAGAACGCGCACGTGGATTTCTACCAAACGACGTGCTAAGCATGCCGATGCTGCTCTTTTTAGCACCCGCGCACGGATTTGTGCGAAAACGCGTTTTAAGCATGCACATGCATCTTTTGGTAGACGCGGATGAAGTTTTCTGCAAAACCACAAGATGTGCATGCAAATGGTGCTTTTGGCAGAACGCGCACGTGGATTTCTACCAAACGACGTGCTAAGCATGCCGATGCTGCTCTTTTTAGCACCCGCGCACGCATTTGTGCGAAAACGCGTTTTAAGCATGCACATGCATCTTTTGGTAGACGCGGATGAAGTTTTCTGCAAAACCACAAGATGTGCATGCAAATGGTGCTTTTGGCAGAACGCGCACGTGGATTTCTACCAAACGACGTGCTAAGCATGCCGATGCTGCTCTTTTTAGCACCCGCGCACGGATTTGTGCGAAAACGCGTTTTAAGCATGTACATGCATCTTTTGGTAGACGCGGATGAAGTTTTCTGCAAAACCACAAGATGTGCATGCAAATGGTGCTTTTGGCAGAACGCGCACGTGGATTTCTACCAAACGACGTGCTAAGCATGCCGATGCTGCTCTTTTTAGCACCCGCGCACGGATTTGTGCGAAAACGCGTTTTAAGCATGCACATGCATCTTTTGGTAGACGCGGATGAAGTTTTCTGCAAAACCACAAGATGTGCATGCAAATGGTGCTTTTGGCAGAACGCGCACGTGGATTTCTACCAAACGACGTGCTAAGCATGCCGATGCTGCTCTTTTTAGCACCCGCGCACGGATTTGTGCGAAAACGCGTTTTAAGCATGCACATGCATCTTTTGGTAGACGCGGATGATGTTTTCTGCAAAACCACAAGATGTGCATGCAAATGGTGCTTTTGGCAGAACGCGCACGTGGATTTCTACCAAACGACGTGCTAAGCATGCCGATGCTGCTCTTTTTAGCACCCGCGCACGGATTTGTGCGAAAACGCGTTTTAAGCATGCACATGCATCTTTTGGTAGAAGCGGATGAAGTTTTCTGCAAAACCACAAGATGTGCATGCAAATGGTGCTTTTGGCAGAACGCGCACGTGGATTTCTACCAAACGACGTGCTAAGCATGCCGATGCTGCTCTTTTTAGCACCCGCGCACGGATTTGTGCGAAAACGCGTTTTAAGCATGCACATGCATCTTTTGGTAGACGCGGATGAAGTTTTCTGCAAAACCACAAGATGTGCATGCAAATGGTGCTTTTGGCAGAACGCGCACGTGGATTTCTACCAAACGACGTGCTAAGCATGCCGATGCTGCTCTTTTTAGCACCCGCGCACGGATTTGTGCGAAAACGCGTTTTAAGCATGCACATGCATCTTTTGGTAGACGCGGATGAAGTTTTCTGCAAAACCACAAGATGTGCATGCAAATGGTGCTTTTGGCAGAACGCGCACGTGGATTTCTACCAAACGACGTGCTAAGCATGCCGATGCTGCTCTTTTTAGCACCCGCGCACGCATTTGTGCGAAAACGCGTTTTAAGCATGCACATGCATCTTTTGGTAGACGCGGATGAAGTTTTCTGCAAAACCACAAGATGTGCATGCAAATGGTGCTTTTGGCAGAACGCGCACGTGGATTTCTACCAAACGACGTGCTAAGCATGCCGATGCTGCTCTTTTTAGCACCCGCGCACGGATTTGTGCGAAAACGCGTTTTAAGCATGCACATGCATCTTTTGGTAGACGCGGATGAAGTTTTCTGCAAAACCACAAGATGTGCATGCAAATGGTGCTTTTGGCAGAACGCGCACGTGGATTTCTACCAAACGACGTGCTAAGCATGCCGATGCTGCTCTTTTTAGCACCCGCGCACGGATTTGTGCGAAAACGCGTTTTAAGCATGCACATGCATCTTTTGGTAGACGCGGATGAAGTTTTCTGCAAAACCACAAGATGTGCATGCAAATGGTGCTTTTGGCAGAACGCGCACGTGGATTTCTACCAAACGACGTGCTAAGCATGCCGATGCTGCTCTTTTTAGCACCCGCGCACGGATTTGTGCGAAAACGCGTTTTAAGCATGCACATGCATCTTTTGGTAGACGCGGATGATGTTTTCTGCAAAACCACAAGATGTGCATGCAAATGGTGCTTTTGGCAGAACGCGCACGTGGATTTCTACCAAACGACGTGCTAAGCATGCCGATGCTGCTCTTTTTAGCACCCGCGCACGGATTTGTGCGAAAACGCGTTTTAAGCATGCACATGCATCTTTTGGTAGAAGCGGATGAAGTTTTCTGCAAAACCACAAGATGTGCATGCAAATGGTGCTTTTGGCAGAACGCGCACGTGGATTTCTACCAAACGACGTGCTAAGCATGCCGATGCTGCTCTTTTTAGCACCCGCGCACGGATTTGTGCGAAAACGCGTTTTAAGCATGCACATGCATCTTTTGGTAGACGCGGATGAAGTTTTCTGCAAAACCACAAGATGTGCATGCAAATGGTGCTTTTGGCAGAACGCGCACGTGGATTTCTACCAAACGACGTGCTAAGCATGCCGATGCTGCTCTTTTTAGCACCCGCGCACGGATTTGTGCGAAAACGCGTTTTAAGCATGCACATGCATCTTTTGGTAGACGCGGATGAAGTTTTCTGCAAAACCACAAGATGTGCATGCAAATGGTGCTTTTGGCAGAACGCGCACGTGGATTTCTACCAAACGACGTGCTAAGCATGCCGATGCTGCTCTTTTTAGCACCCTCGCACGGATTTGTGCGAAAACGCGTTTTAAGCATGCACATGCATCTTTTGGTAGACGCGGATGAAGTTTTCTGCAAAACCACAAGATGTGCATGCAAATGGTGCTTTTGGCAGAACGCGCACGTGGATTTCTACCAAACGACGTGCTAAGCATGCCGATGCTGCTCTTTTTAGCACCCGCGCACGGATTTGTGCGAAAACGCGTTTTAAGCATGCACATGCATCTTTTGGTAGACGCGGATGAAGTTTTCTGCAAAACCACAAGATGTGCATGCAAATGGTACTTTTGGCAGAACGCGCACGTGGATTTCTACCAATCGACGTGCTAAGCATGCCGATGCTGCTCTTTTTAGCACCCGCGCACGCATTTGTGCGAAAACGCGTTTTAAGCATGCACATGCATCTTTTGGTAGACGCGGATGAAGTTTTCTGCAAAACGACAAGATGTGCATGCAAATGGTGCTTTTGGCAGAACGCGCACGTGGATTTCTACCAAACGACGTGCTAAGCATGCCGATGCTGCTCTTTTTAGCACCCGCGCACGGATTTGTGCGAAACCGCGTTTTAAGCATGCACATGCATCTTTTGGTAGACGCGGATGAAGTTTTCTGCAAAACCACAAGATGTGCATGCAAATGGTGCTTTTGGCAGAACGCGCACGTGGATTTCTACCAAACGACGTGCTAAGCATGCCGATGCTGCTCTTTTTAGCACCCGCGCACGCATTTGTGCGAAAACGCGTTTTAAGCATGCACATGCATCTTTTGGTAGACGCGGATGAAGTTTTCTGCAAAACCACAAGATGTGCATGCAAATGGTGCTTTTGGCAGAACGCGCACGTGGATTTCTACCAAACGACGTGCTAAGCATGCCGATGCTGCTCTTTTTAGCACCCTCGCACGGATTTGTGCGAAAACGCGTTTTAAGCATGCACATGCATCTTTTGGTAGACGCGGATGAAGTTTTCTGCAAAACCACAAGATGTGCATGCAAATGGTGCTTTTGGCAGAACGCGCACGTGGATTTCTACCAAACGACGTGCTAAGCATGCCGATGCTGCTCTTTTTAGCACCCGCGCACGGATTTGTGCGAAAACGCGTTTTAAGCATGCACATGCATCTTTTGGTAGACGCGGATGAAGTTTTCTGCAAAACCACAAGATGTGCATGCAAATGGTACTTTTGGCAGAACGCGCACGTGGATTTCTACCAATCGACGTGCTAAGCATGCCGATGCTGCTCTTTTTAGCACCCGCGCACGCATTTGTGCGAAAACGCGTTTTAAGCATGCACATGCATCTTTTGGTAGACGCGGATGAAGTTTTCTGCAAAACGACAAGATGTGCATGCAAATGGTGCTTTTGGCAGAACGCGCACGTGGATTTCTACCAAACGACGTGCTAAGCATGCCGATGCTGCTCTTTTTAGCACCCGCGCACGGATTTGTGCGAAACCGCGTTTTAAGCATGCACATGCATCTTTTGGTAGACGCGGATGAAGTTTTCTGCAAAACCACAAGATGTGCATGCAAATGGTGCTTTTGGCAGAACGCGCACGTGGATTTCTACCAAACGACGTGCTAAGCATGCCGATGCTGCTCTTTTTAGCACCCGCGCACGCATTTGTGCGAAAACGCGTTTTAAGCATGCACATGCATCTTTTGGTAGACGCGGATGAAGTTTTCTGCAAAACCACAAGATGTGCATGCAAATGGTGCTTTTGGCAGAACGCGCACGTGGATTTCTACCAAACGACGTGCTAAGCATGCCGATGCTGCTCTTTTTAGCACCCGCGCACGGATTTGTGCGAAAACGCGTTTTAAGCATGCACATGCATCTTTTGGTAGACGCGGATGAAGTTTTCTGCAAAACCACAAGATGTGCATGCAAATGGTGCTTTTGGCAGAACGCGCACGTGGATTTCTACCAAACGACGTGCTAAGCATGCCGATGCTGCTCTTTTTAGCACCCGCGCACGCATTTGTGCGAAAACGCGTTTTAAGCATGCACATGCATCTTTTGGTAGACGCGGATGAAGTTTTCTGCAAAACCAGAAGATGTGCATGCAAATGGTGCTTTTTGCAGAACGCGCACGTGGATTTCTACCGAACGACGTGCTAAGCATGCCGATGCTACTCTTTTTAGCACCCGCGCACGCATTTGTGCGAAAACGCGTTTTAAGCATGCACATGCATCTTTTGGTAGACGCGGATGAAGTTTTCTGCAAAACCACAAGATGTGCATGCAAATGGTGCTTTTTGCAGAACGCGCACGTGGATTTCTACCAAACGACGTGCTAAGCATGCCGATGCTGCTCTTTTTAGCACCCGCGCACGGATTTGTGCGAAAACGCGTTTTAAGCATGCACATGCATCTTTTGGTAGACGCGGATGAAGTTTTCTGCAAAACCACAAGATGTGCATGCAAATGGTGCTTTTGGCAGAACGCGCACGTGTATTTCTACCAAACGACGTGCTAAGCATGCCGATGCTGCTCTTTTTAGCACCCGCGCACGGATTTGTGCGAAAACGCGTTTTAAGCATGCACATGCATCTTTTGGTAGACGCGGATGAAGTTTTCTGCAAAACCACAAGATGTGCATGCAAATGGTGCTTTTGGCAGAACGCGCACGTGGATTTCTACCAAACGACGTGCTAAGCATGCCGATGCTGCTCTTTTTAGCACCGGCGCACGGATTTGTGCGAAAACGCGTTTTAAGCATGCACATGCATCTTTTGGTAGACGCGGATGAAGTTTTCTGCAAAACCACAAGATGTGCATGCAAATGGTGCTTTTGGCAGAACGCGCACGTGGATTTCTACCAAACGACGTGCTAAGCATGCCGATGCTGCTCTTTTTAGCACCCGCGCACGGATTTGTGCGAAAACGCGTTTTAAGCATGCACATGCATCTTTTGGTAGACGCGGATGAAGTTTTCTGCAAAACCACAAGATGTGCATGCAAATGGTGCTTTTGGCAGAACGCGCACGTGGATTTCTACCAAACGACGTGCTAAGCATGCCGATGCTGCTCTTTTTAGCACCCGCGCACGGATTTGTGCGAAAACGCGTTTTAAGCATGCACATGCATCTTTTGGTAGACGCGGATGAAGTTTTCTGCAAAACCACAAGATGTGCATGCAAATGGTGCTTTTGGCAGAACGCGCCCGTGGATTTCTACCAAACGACGTGCTAAGCATGCCGATGCTGCTCTTTTTAGCACCCGCGCACGCATTTGTGCGAAAACGCGTTTTAAGCATGCACATGCATCTTTTGGTAGACGCGGATGAAGTTTTCTGCAAAACCACAAGATGTGCATGCAAATGGTGCTTTTGGCAGAACGCGCACGTGGATTTCTACCAAACGACGTGCTAAGCATGCCGATGCTGCTCTTTTTAGCACCCGCGCACGGATTTGTGCGAAAACGCGTTTTAAGCATGCACATGCATCTTTTGGTAGACGCGGATGAAGTTTTCTGCAAAACCACAAGATGTGGATGCAAATGGTGCTTTTGGCAGAACGCGCACGTGGATTTCTACCAAACGACGTGCTAAGCATGCCGATGCTGCTCTTTTTAGCACCCGCGCACGGATTTGTGCGAAAACGCGTTTTAAGCATGCACATGCATCTTTTGGTAGACGCGGATGAAGTTTTCTGCAAAACCACAAGATGTGCATGCAAATGGTGCTTTTGGCAGAACGCGCACGTGGATTTCTACCAAACGACGTGCTAAGCATGCCGATGCTGCTCTTTTTAGCACCCGCGCACGGATTTGTGCGAAAACGCGTTTTAAGCATACACATGCATCTTTTGGTAGACGCGGATGAAGTTTTCTGCAAAACCACAAGATGTGCATGCAAATGGTGCTTTTGGCAGAACGCGCACGTGGATTTCTACCAAACGACGTGCTAAGCATGCCGATGCTGCTCTTTTTAGCACCCGCGCACGGATTTGTGCGAAAACGCGTTTTAAGCATGCACATGCATCTTTTGGTAGACGCGGATGAAGTTTTCTGCAAAACCACAAGATGTGCATGCAAATGGTGCTTTTGGCAGAACGCGCACGTGGATTTCTACCAAACGACGTGCTAAGCATGCCGATGCTGCTCTTTTTAGCACCCGCGCACGGATTTGTGCGAAAACGCGTTTTAAGCATGCACATGCATCTTTTGGTAGACGCGGATGAAGTTTTCTGCAAAACCACAAGATGTGCATGCAAATGGTGCTTTTGGCAGAACGCGCACGTGGATTTCTACCAAACGACGTGCTAAGCATGCCGATGCTGCTCTTTTTAGCACCCGCGCACGGATTTGTGCGAAAACGCGTTTTAAGCATGCACATGCATCTTTTGGTAGACGCGGATGAAGTTTTCTGCAAAACCACAAGATGTGCATGCAAATGGTGCTTTTGGCAGAACGCGCACGTGGATTTCTACCAAACGACGTGCTAAGCATGCCGATGCTGCTCTTTTTAGCACCCGCGCACGGATTTGTGCGAAAACGCGTTTTAAGCATGCACATGCATCTTTTGGTAGACGCGGATGAAGTTTTCTGCAAAACCACAAGATGTGCATGCAAATGGTGCTCTTGGCAGAACGCGCACGTGGATTTCTACCAAACGACGTGCTAAGCATGCCGATGCTGCTCTTTTTAGCACCCGCGCACGCATTTGTGCGAAAACGCATTTTAAGCATGCACATGCATCTTTTGGTAGACGCGGATGAAGTTTTCTGCAAAACCACAAGATGTGCATGCAAATGGTGCTTTTGGCAGAACGCGCACGTGGATTTCTACCAAACGACGTGCTAAGCATGCCGATGCTGCTCTTTTTAGCACCCGCGCACGGATTTGTGCGAAAACGCGTTTTAAGCATGCACATGCATCTTTTGGTAGACGCGGATGAAGTTTTCTGCAAAACCACAAGATGTGCATGCAAATGGTGCTTTTGGCAGAACGCGCACGTGGATTTCTACCAAACGACGTGCTAAGCATGCCGATGCTGCTCTTTTTAGCACCCGCGCACGGATTTGTGCGAAAACGCGTTTTAAGCATGCACATGCATCTTTTGGTAGACGCGGATGAAGTTTTCTGCAAAACCACAAGATGTGCATGCAAATGGTGCTTTTGGCAGAACGCGCACGTGGATTTCTACCAAACGACGTGCTAAGCATGCCGATGCTGCTCTTTTTAGCACCCGCGCACGGATTTGTGCGAAAACGCGTTTTAAGCATGCACATGCATCTTTTGGTAGACGCGGATGAAGTTTTCTGCAAAACCACAAGATGTGCATGCAAATGGTGCTTTTGGCAGAACGCGCACGTGGATTTCTACCAAACGACGTGCTAAGCATGCCGATGCTGCTCTTTTTAGCACCCGCGCACGGATTTGTGCGAAAACGCATTTTAAGCATGCACATGCATCTTTTGGTAGAAGCGGATGAAGTTTTCTGCAAAACCACAAGATGTGCATGCAAATGGTGCTTTTGGCAGAACGCGCACGTGGATTTCTACCAAACGACGTGCTAAGCATGCCGATGCTGCTCTTTTTAGCACCCGCGCACGCATTAATGCGAAAACGCGTTTTAAGCATGCACATGCATCTTTTGGTAGACGCGGATGAAGTTTTCTGCAAAACCACAAGATGTGCATGCAAATGGTGCTTTTGGCAGAACGCGCACGTGGATTTCTACCAAACGACGTGCTAAGCATGCCGATGCTGCTCTTTTTAGCACCCGCGCACGGATTTGTGCGAAAACGCGTTTTAAGCATGCACATGCATCTTTTGGTAGACGCGGATGAAGTTTTCTGCAAAACCACAAGATGTGCATGCAAATGGTGCTTTTGGCAGAACGCGCACGTGGATTTCTACCAAACGACGTGCTAAGCATGCCGATGCTGCTCTTTTTAGCACCCGCGCACGGATTTGTGCGAAAACGCGTTTTAAGCATGCACATGCATCTTTTGGTAGACGCGGATGAAGTTTTCTGCAAAACCACAAGATGTGCATGCAAATGGTGCTTTTGGCAGAACGCGCACGTGGATTTCTACCAAACGACGTGCTAAGCATGCCGATGCTGCTCTTTTTAGCACCCGCGCACGGATTTGTGCGAAAACGCGTTTTAAGCGTGCACATGCATCTTTTGGTAGACGCGGATGAAGTTTTCTGCAAAACCACAAGATGTGCATGCAAATGGTGCTTTTGGCAGAACGCGCACGTGGATTTCTACCAAACGACGTGCTAAGCATGCCGAAGCTGCTCTTTTTAGCACCCGCGCACGGATTTGTGCGAAAACGCGTTTTAAGCATGCACATGCATCTTTTGGTAGACGCGGATGAAGTTTTCTGCAAAACCACAAGATGTGCATGCAAATGATGCTTTTGGCAGAACGCGCACGTGGATTTCTACCAAACGACGTGCTAAGCATGCCGATGCTGCTCTTTTTAGCACCCGCGCACGCATTTGTGCGAAAACGCGTTTTAAGCTTGCACATGCATCTTTTGGTAGACGCGGACGAAGTTTTCTGCAAAACCACAAGATGTGCATGCAAATGGTGCTTTTGGCAGAACGCGCACGTGGATTTCTACCAAACGACGTGCTAAGCATGCCGATGCTGCTCTTTTTAGCACCCGCGCACGCATTTGTGCGAGAACGCGTTTTAAGCATGCACATGCATCTTTTGGTAGACGCGGATGAAGTTTTCTGCAAAACCACAAGATGTGCATGGAAATGGTGCTTTTTGCAGAACGCGCACGTGGATTTCTACCAAACGACGTGCTAAGCATGCCGATGCTGCTCTTTTTAGCACCCGCGCACGCATTTGTGCGAAAACGCGTTTTAAGCATGCACATGCATCTTTTGGTAGACGCGGATGAAGTTTTCTGCAAAACCACAAGATGTGCATGCAAATGGTGCTTTTGGCAGAACGCGCACGTGGATTTCTACCAAACGGCGTGCTAAGCATGCCGATGCTGCTCTTTTTAGCACCCGCGCACGCATTTGTGCGAAAACGCGTTTTAAGCATGCACATGCATCTTTTGGTAGACGCGGATAAAGTTTTCTGCAAAACCACAAGATGTGCATGCAAATGGTGCTTTTGGCAGAACGCGCACGTGGATTTCTACCAAACGACGTGCTAAGCATGCCGATGCTGCTCTTTTTAGCACCCGCGCACGGATTTGTGCGAAAACGCGTTTTAAGCATGCACATGCATCTTTTGGTAGACGCGGATGAAGTTTTCTGCAAAACCACAAGATGTGCATGCAAATGGTGCTTTTGGCAGAACGCGCGCGTGGATTTCTACCAAACGACGTGCTAAGCATGCCGATGCTGCTCTTTTTAGCACCCGCGCACGGATTTGTGCGAAAACGCGTTTTAAGCATGCACATGCATCTTTTGGAGACGCGGATGAAGTTTTCTGCAAAACCACAAGATGTGCATGCAAATGGTGCTTTTGGCAGAACGCGCACGTGGATTTCTACCAAACGACGTGCTAAGCATGCCGATGCTGCTCTTTTTAGCACCCGCGCACGCATTTGTGCGAAAACGCGTTTTAAGCATGCACATGCATCTTTTGGTAGACGCGGATGAAGTTTTCTGCAAAACCACAAGATGTGCATGCAAATGGTGCTTTTGGCAGAACGCGCACGTGGATTTCTACCAAACGACGTGCTAAGCATGCCGATGCTGCTCTTTTTAGCACCCGCGCACGCATTTGTGCGAAAACGCGTTTTAAACATGCACATGCATCTTTTGGTAGACGCGGATGAAGTTTTCTGCAAAACCACAAGATGTGCATGCAAATGGTGCTTTTGGCAGAACGCGCACGTGGATTTCTACCAAACGACGTGCTAAGCATGCCGATGCTGCTCTTTTTAGCACCCGCGCACGCATTTGTGCGAAAACGCGTTTTAAGCATGCACATGCATCTTTTGGTAGACGCGGATGAAGTTTTCTGCAAAACCACAAGATGTGGATGCAAATGGTGCTTTTTGCAGAACGCGCACGTGGATTTCTACCAAACGACGTGCTAAGCATGCCGATGCTGCTCTTTTTAGCACCCGCGCACGCATTTGTGCGAAAACGCGTTTTAAGCATGCACATGCATCTTTTGGTAGACGCGGATGAAGTTTTCTGCAAAACCACAAGATGTGCATGCAAATGGTGCTTTTTGCAGAACGCGCACGTGGATTTCTACCAAACGACGTGCTAAGCATGCCGATGCTGCTCTTTTTAGCACCCGCGCACGCATTTGTGCGAAAACGCGTTTTAAGCAAGCACATGCATCTTTTGGTAGACGCGGATGAAGTTTTCTGCAAAACCACAAGATGTGTATGCAAATGGTGCTTTTTGCAGAACGCGCACGTGGATTTCTACCAAACGACGTGCTAAGCATGCCGATGCTGCTCTTTTTAGCACCCGCGCACGCATTTGTGCGAAAACGCGTTTTAAGCATGCACATGCATCTTTTGGTAGACGCGGATGAAGTTTTCTGCAAAACCACAAGATGTGCATGCAAATGGTGGTTTTTGCAGAACGCGCACGTGGATTTCTACCAAAGGATGTGCTAAGCTTGCCGATGCTGCTCTTTTTAGCACCCGCGCACGGATTTGTGCGAAAACGCGTTTTAAGCATGCACATGCATCTTTTGGTAGACGCGGATGAAGTTTTCTGCAAAACCACAAGATGTGCATGCAAATGGTGCTTTTGGCAGAACGCGCACGTGGATTTCTACCAAACGACGTGCTAAGCATGCCGATGCTGCTCTTTTTAGCACCCGCGCACGCATTTGTGCGAAAACGCGTTTTAAGCATGCACATGCATCTTTTGGTAGACGCGGATGAAGTTTTCTGCAAAACCACAAGATGTGCATGCAAATGGTGCTTTTTGCAGAACGCGCACGTGGATTTCTACCAAACGACGTGCTAAGCATGCCGATGCTGCTCTTTTTAGCACCCGCGCACGGATTTGTGCGAAAACGCGTTTTAAGCATGCACATGCATCTTTTGGTAGACGCGGATGAAGTTTTCTGCAAAACCACAAGATGTGCATGCAAATGGTGCTTTTGGCAGAACGCGCACGTGGATTTCTACCAAACGACGTGCTAAGCATGCCGATGCTGCTCTTTTTAGCACCCGCGCACGCATTTGTGCGAAAACGCGTTTTAAGCATGCACATGCATCTTTTGGTAGACGCGGATGAAGTTTTCTGCAAAACCACAAGATGTGCATGCAAATGGTGATTTTGGCAGAACGCGCACGTGGATTTCTACCAAACGACGTGCTAAGCATGCCGATGCTGCTCTTTTTAGCACCCGCGCACGCATTTGTGCGCGTTTTAAGCATGCACATGCATCTTTTGGTAGACGCGGATGAAGTTTTCTGCAAAAGCACAAGATGTGCATGGAAATGGTGCTTTTTGCAGAACGCGCACGTGGATTTCTACCAAACGACGTGCTAAGCATGCCGATGCTGCTCTTTTTAGCACCCGCGCACGGATTTGTGCGAAAACGCGTTTTAAGCATGCACATGCATCTTTTGGTAGACGCGGATGAAGTTTTCTGCAAAACCACAAGATGTGCATGCAAATGGTGCTTTTGGCAGAACGCGCACGTGGATTTCTACCAAACGACGTGCTAAGCATGCCGATGCTGCTCTTTTTAGCACCCGCGCACGCATTTGTGCGAAAACGCGTTTTAAGCATGCACATGCATCTTTTGGTAGACGCGGATGAAGTTTTCTGCAAAACCACAAGATGTGCATGCAAATGGTGCTTTTGGCAGAACGCGCACGTGGATTTCTACCAAACGACGTGCTAAGCATGCCGATGCTGCTCTTTTTAGCACCCGCGCACGCATTTGTGCGAAAACGCGTTTTAAGCATGCACATGCATCTTTTGGTAGACGCGGATGAAGTTTTCTGCAAAACCACAAGATGTGCATGCAAATGGTGCTTTTTGCAGAACGCGCACGTGGATTTCTACCAAACGACGTGCTAAGCATGCCGATGCTGCTCTTTTTAGCACCCGCGCACGGATTTGTGCGAAAACGCGTTTTAAGCATGCACATGCATCTTTTGGTAGACGCGGATGAAGTTTTCTGCAAAACCACAAGATGTGCATGCAAATGGTGGTTTTTGCAGAACGCGCACGTGGATTTCTACCAAACGATGTGCTAAGCTTGCCGATGCTGCTCTTTTTAGCACCCGCGCACGGATTTGTGCGAAAACGCGTTTTAAGCATGCACATGCATCTTTTGGTAGACGCGGATGAAGTTTTCTGCAAAACCACAAGATGTGCATGCAAATGGTGCTTTTGGCAGAACGCGCACGTGGATTTCTACCAAACGACGTGCTAAGCATGCCGATGCTGCTCTTTTTAGCACCCGCGCACGCATCTGTGCGAAAACGCGTTTTAAGCATGCACATGCATCTTTTGGTAGACGCGGATGAAGTTTTCTGCAAAACCACAAGATGTGCATGCAAATGGTGCTTTTTGCAGAACGCGCACGTGTATTTCTACCAAACGACGTGCTAAGCATGCCGATGCTGCTCTTTTTAGCACCCGCGCACGGATTTGTGCGAAAACGCGTTTTAAGCATGCACATGCATCTTTTGGTAGACGCGGATGAAGTTTTCTGCAAAAACCACAAGATGTGCATGCAAATGGTGCTTTTGGCAGAACGCGCACGGGGATTTCTACCAAACGACGTGCTAAGCATGCCGATGCTGCTCTTTTTAGCACCCGCGCACGCATTTGTGCGAAAACGCGTTTTAAGCATGCACATGCATCTTTTGGTAGACGCGGATGAAGTTTTCTGCAAAACCACAAGATGTGCATGCAAATGGTGCTTTTGGCAGAACGCGCACGTGGATTTCTACCAAACGACGTGCTAAGCATGCCGATGCTGCTCTTTTTAGCACCCGCGCACGCATTTGTGCGAAAACGCGTTTTAAGCATGCACATGCATCTTTTGGTAGACGCGGATGAAGTTTTCTGCAAAACCACAAGATGTGCATGCAAATGGTGCTTTTTGCAAAACGCGCACGTGGATTTCTACCAAATGACGTGCTAAGCATGCCGATGCTGCTATTTTTAGCACCCGCGCACGCATTTGTGCGAAAACGCGTTTTAAGCATGCACATGCATCTTTTGGTAGACGCGGATGAAGTTTTCTGCAAAACCACAAGATGTGCATGCAAATGGTGCTTTTTGCAGAACGCGCACGTGGATTTCTACCAAACGACGTGCTAAGCATGCCGATGCTGCTCTTTTTAGCACCCGCGCACGCATTTGTGCGAAAACGCGTTTTAAGCATGCACATGCATCTTTTGGTAGACGCGGATGAAGTTTTCTGCAAAACCACAAGATGTGCATGCAAATGGTGCTTTTTGCAGAACGCGCACGTGGATTTCTACCAAACGACGTGCTAAGCATGCCGATGCTGCTCTTTTTAGCACCCGCGCACGGATTTGTGCGAAAACGCATTTTAAGCATGCACATGCATCTTTTGGTAGACGCGGATGAAGTTTTCTGCAAAACCACAAGATGTGCATGCAAATGGTGCTTTTTGCAGAACGCGCACGTGGATTTCTACCAAACGACGTGCTAAGCATGCCGATGCTGCTCTTTTTAGCACCCGCGCACGCATTTGTGCGAAAACGCGTTTTAAGCATGCACATGCATCTTTTGGTAGACGCGGATGAAGTTTTCTGCAAAACCACAAGATGTGCATGCAAATGGTGCTTTTGGCAGAACGCGCACGTGGAGTTCTACCAAACGACGTGCTAAGCATGCCGATGCTGCTCTTTTTAGCACCCGCGCACGCATTTGTGCGAAAACGCGTTTTAAGCATGCACATGCATCTTTTGGTAGACGCGGATGAAGTTTTCTGCAAAACCACAAGATGTGCATGCAAATGGTGCTTTTGGCAGAACGCGCACGTGGATTTCTACCAAACGACGTGCTAAGCATGCCGATGCTGCTCTTTTTAGCACCCGCCCACGCATTTGTGCGAAAACGCGTTTTAAACATGCACATGCATCTTTTGGTAGACGCGGATGAAGTTTTCTGCAAAACCACAAGATGTGCATGCAAATGGTGCTTTTGGCAGAACGCGCACGTGGATTTCTACCAAACGACGTGCTAAGCATGCCGATGCTGCTCTTTTTAGCACCCGCGCACGCATTTGTGCGAAAACGCGTTTTAAGCATGCACATGCATCTTTTGGTAGACGCGGATGAAGTTTTCTGCAAAACCACAAGATGTGCATGCAAATGGTGCTTTTTGCAGAACGCGCACGTGGATGTCTACCAAACGACGTGCTAAGCATGCCGATGCTGCTCTTTTTAGCACCCGCGCACGCATTTGTGCGAAAACGCGTTTTAAGCATGCACATGCATCTTTTGGTAGACGCGGATGAAGTTTTCTGCAAAACCACAAGATGTGTATGCAAATGGTGCTTTTTGCAGAACGCGCACGTAGATTTCTACCAAACGACGTGCTAAGCATGCCGATGCTGCTCTTTTTAGCACCCGCGCACGCATTTGTGCGAAAACGCGTTTTAAGCATGCACATGCATCTTTTGGTAGACGCGGATGAAGTTTTCTGCAAAACCACAAGATGTGCATGCAAATGGTGGTTTTTGCAGAACGCGCACGTGGATTTCTACCAAACGATGTGCTAAGCTTGCCGATGCTGCTCTTTTTAGCACCCGCGCACGGATTTGTGCGAAAACGCGTTTTAAGCATGCGCATGCATCTTTTGGTAGACGCGGATGAAGTTTTCTGCAAAACCACAAGATGTGCATGCAAATGGTGCTTTTGGCAGAACGCGCACGTGGATTTCTACCAAACGACGTGCTAAGCATGCCGATGCTGCTCTTTTTAGCACCCGCGCACGCATTTGTGCGAAAACGCGTTTTAAGCATGCACATGCATCTTTTGGTAGACGCGGATGAAGTTTTCTGCAAAACCACAAGATGTGCATGCAAATGGTGCTTTTTGCAGAACGCGCACGTGGATTTCTACCAAACGACGTGCTAAGCATGCCGATGCTGCTCTTTTTAGCACCCGCGCACGGATTTGTGCGAAAACGCGTTTTAAGCATGCACATGCATCTTTTGGTAGACGCGGATGAAGTTTTCTGCAAAACCAAAATATGTGCATGCAAATGGTGCTTTTGGCAGAACGCGCACGTGGATTTCTACCAAACGACGTGCTAAGCATGCCGATGCTGCTCTTTTTAGCACCCGCGCACGCATTTGTGCGAAAACGCGTTTTAAGCATGCACATGCATCTTTTGGTAGACGCGGATGAAGTTTTCTGCAAAACCACAAGATGTGCATGCAAATGGTGATTTTGGCAGAACGCGCACGTGGATTTCTACCAAACGACGTGCTAAGCATGCCGATGCTGCTCTTTTTAGCACCCGCGCACGCATTTGTGCGAAAACGCGTTTTAAGCATGCACATGCATCTTTTGGTAGACGCGGATGAAGTTTTCTGCAAAACCACAAGATGTGCATGCAAATGGTGCTTTTTGCAGAACGCGCACGTGGATTTCTACCAAACGACGTGCTAAGCATGCCGATGCTGCTCTTTTTAACACCCGCGCACGGATTTGTGCGAAAACGCGTTTTAAGCATGCACATGCATCTTTTGGTAGACGCGGATGAAGTTTTCTGCAAAACCACAAGATGTGCATGCAAATGGTGCTTTTGGCAGAACGCGCACGTGGATTTCTACCAAACGACGTGCTAAGCATGCCGATGCTGCTCTTTTTAGCACCCGCGCACGCATTTGTGCGAAAACGCGTTTTAAGCATGCACATGCATCTTTTGGTAGACGCGGATGAAGTTTTCTGCAAAACCACAAGATGTGCATGCAAATGGTGCTTTTGGCAGAACGCGCACGTGGATTTCTACCAAACGACGTGCTAAGCATGCCGATGCTGCTCTTTTTAGCACCCGCTCACGCATTTGTGCGAAAACGCGTTTTAAGCATGCACATGCATCTTTTGGTAGACGCGGATGAAGTTTTCTGCAAAACCACAAGATGTGCATGCAAATGGTGCTTTTTGCAGAACGCGCACGTGGATTTCTACCAAACGACGTGCTAAGCATGCCGATGCTGCTCTTTTTAGCACCCGCGCACGCATTTGTGCGAAAACGCGTTTTCAGCATGCACATGCATCTTTTGGTAGACGCGGATGAAGTTTTCTGCAAAACCACAAGACGTGCATGCAAATGGTGCTTTTGGCAGAACGCGCACGTGGATTTCTACCAAACGACGTGCTAAGCATGCCGATGCTGCTCTTTTTAGCACCCGCGCACGCATTTGTGCGAAAACGCGTTTTAAGCATGCACATGCATCTTTTGGTAGACGCGGATGAAGTTTTCTGCAAAACCACAAGATGTGCATGCAAATGGTGCTTTTTGCAGAACGCGCACGTGGATTTCTACCAAACGACGTGCTAAGCATGCCGATGCTGCTCTTTTTAGCACCCGCGCACGGATTTGTGCGAAAACGCGTTTTAAGCATGCACATGCATCTTTTGGTAGACGCGGATGAAGTTTTCTGCAAAACCACAAGATGTGCATGCAAATGGTGCTTTTGGCAGAACGCGCACGTGGATTTCTACCAAACGACGTGCTAAGCATGCCGATGCTGCTCTTTTTAGCACCCGCGCACGCATTTGTGCGAAAACGCGTTTTAAGCATGCACATGCATCTTTTGGTAGACGCGGATGAAGTTTTCTGCAAAACCACAAGATGTGCATGCAAATGGTGATTTTGGCAGAACGCGCACGTGGATTTCTACCAAACGACGTGCTAAGCATGCCGATGCTGCTCTTTTTAGCACCCGCGCACGCATTTGTGCGCGTTTTAAGCATGCACATGCATCTTTTGGTAGACGCGGATGAAGTTTTCTGCAAAAGCACAAGATGTGCATGCAAATGGTGCTTTTTGCAGAACGCGCACGTGGATTTCTACCAAACGACGTGCTAAGCATGCCGATGCTGCTCTTTTTAGCACCCGCGCACGGATTTGTGCGAAAACGCGTTTTAAGCATGCACATGCATCTTTTGGTAGACGCGGATGAAGTTTTCTGCAAAACCACAAGATGTGCATGCAAATGGTGCTTTTGGCAGAACGCGCACGTGGATTTCTACCAAACGACGTGCTAAGCATGCCGATGCTGCTCTTTTTAGCACCCGCGCACGCATTTGTGCGAAAACGCGTTTTAAGCATGCACATGCATCTTTTGGTAGACGCGGATGAAGTTTTCTGCAAAACCACAAGATGTGCATGCAAATGGTGCTTTTGGCAGAACGCGCACGTGGATTTCTACCAAACGACGTGCTAAGCATGCCGATGCTGCTCTTTTTAGCACCCGCGCACGCATTTGTGCGAAAACGCGTTTTAAGCATGCACATGCATCTTTTGGTAGACGCGGATGAAGTTTTCTGCAAAACCACAAGATGTGCATGCAAATGGTGCTTTTTGCAGAACGCGCACGTGGATTTCTACCAAACGACGTGCTAAGCATGCCGATGCTGCTCTTTTTAGCACCCGCGCACGGATTTGTGCGAAAACGCGTTTTAAGCATGCACATGCATCTTTTGGTAGACGCGGATGAAGTTTTCTGCAAAACCACAAGATGTGCATGCAAATGGTGGTTTTTGCAGAACGCGCACGTGGATTTCTACCAAACGATGTGCTAAGCTTGCCGATGCTGCTCTTTTTAGCACCCGCTCACGGATTTGTGCGAAAACGCGTTTTAAGCATGCACATGCATCTTTTGGTAGACGCGGATGAAGTTTTCTGCAAAACCACAAGATGTGCATGCAAATGGTGCTTTTGGCAGAACGCGCACGTGGATTTCTACCAAACGACGTGCTAAGCATGCCGATGCTGCTCTTTTTAGCACCCGCGCACGCATTTGTGCGAAAACGCGTTTTAAGCATGCACATGCATCTTTTGGTAGACGCGGATGAAGTTTTCTGCAAAACCACAAGATGTGCATGCAAATGGTGCTTTTTGCAGAACGCGCACGTGGATTTCTACCAAACGACGTGCTAAGCATGCCGATGCTGCTCTTTTTAGCACCCGCGCACGGATTTGTGCGAAAACGCGTTTTAAGCATGCACATGCATCTTTTGGTAGACGCGGATGAAGTTTTTTGCAAAACCACAAGATGTGCATGCAAATGGTGCTTTTGGCAGAACGCGCACGGGGATTTCTACCAAACGACGTGCTAAGCATGCCGATGCTGCTCTTTTTAGCACCCGCGCACGCATTTGTGCGAAAACGCGTTTTAAGCATGCACATGCATCTTTTGGTAGACGCGGATGAAGTTTTCTGCAAAACCACAAGATGTGCATGCAAATGGTGCTTTTGGCAGAACGCGCACGTGGATTTCTACCAAACGACGTGCTAAGCATGCCGATGCTGCTCTTTTTAGCACCCGCGCACGCATTTGTGCGAAAACGCGTTTTAAGCATGCACATGCATCTTTTGGTAGACGCGGATGAAGTTTTCTGCAAAACCACAAGATGTGCATGCAAATGGTGCTTTTTGCAAAACGCGCACGTGGATTTCTACCAAATGACGTGCTAAGCATGCCGATGCTGCTATTTTTAGCACCCGCGCACGCATTTGTGCGAAAACGCGTTTTAAGCATGCACATGCATCTTTTGGTAGACGCGGATGAAGTTTTCTGCAAAACCACAAGATGTGCATGCAAATGGTGCTTTTTGCAGAACGCGCACGTGGATTTCTACCAAACGACGTGCTAAGCATGCCGATGCTGCTCTTTTTAGCACCCGCGCACGCATTTGTGCGAAAACGCGTTTTAAGCATGCACATGCATCTTTTGGTAGACGCGGATGAAGTTTTCTGCAAAACCACAAGATGTGCATGCAAATGGTGCTTTTTGCAGAACGCGCACGTGGATTTCTACCAAACGACGTGCTAAGCATGCCGATGCTGCTCTTTTTAGCACCCGCGCACGGATTTGTGCGAAAACGCATTTTAAGCATGCACATGCATCTTTTGGTAGACGCGGATGAAGTTTTCTGCAAAACCACAAGATGTGCATGCAAATGGTGCTTTTTGCAGAACGCGCACGTGGATTTCTACCAAACGACGTGCTAAGCATGCCGATGCTGCTCTTTTTAGCACCCGCGCACGCATTTGTGCGAAAACGCGTTTTAAGCATGCACATGCATCTTTTGGTAGACGCGGATGAAGTTTTCTGCAAAACCACAAGATGTGCATGCAAATGGTGCTTTTGGCAGAACGCGCACGTGGAGTTCTACCAAACGACGTGCTAAGCATGCCGATGCTGCTCTTTTTAGCACCCGCGCACGCATTTGTGCGAAAACGCGTTTTAAGCATGCACATGCATCTTTTGGTAGACGCGGATGAAGTTTTCTGCAAAACCACAAGATGTGCATGCAAATGGTGCTTTTGGCAGAACGCGCACGTGGAGTTCTACCAAACGACGTGCTAAGCATGCCGATGCTGCTCTTTTTAGCACCCGCGCACGCATTTGTGCGAAAACGCGTTTTAAGCATGCACATGCATCTTTTGGTAGACGCGGATGAAGTTTTCTGCAAAACCACAAGATGTGCATGCAAATGGTGCTTTTGGCAGAACGCGCACGTGGATTTCTACCAAACGACGTGCTCAGCATGCCGATGCTGCTCTTTTTAGCACCCGCGCACGCATTTGTGCGAAAACGCGTTTTAAACATGCACATGCATCTTTTGGTAGACGCGGATGAAGTTTTCTGCAAAACCACAAGATGTGCATGCAAATGGTGCTTTTGGCAGAACGCGCACGTGGATTTCTACCAAACGACGTGCTAAGCATGCCGATGCTGCTCTTTTTAGCACCCGCGCACGCATTTGTGCGAAAACGCGTTTTAAGCATGCACATGCATCTTTTGGTAGACGCGGATGAAGTTTTCTGCAAAACCACAAGATGTGGATGCAAATGGTGCTTTTTGCAGAACGCGCACGTGGATTTCTACCAAACGACGTGCTAAGCATGCCGATGCTGCTCTTTTTAGCACCCGCGCACGCATTTGTGCGAAAACGCGTTTTAAGCATGCACATGCATCTTTTGGTAGACGCGGATGAAGTTTTCTGCAAAACCACAAGATGTGCATGCAAATGGTGCTTTTTGCAGAACGCGCACGTGGATGTCTACCAAACGACGTGCTAAGCATGCCGATGCTGCTCTTTTTAGCACCCGCGCACGCATTTGTGCGAAAACGCGTTTTAAGCATGCACATGCATCTTTTGGTAGACGCGGATGAAGTTTTCTGCAAAACCACAAGATGTGTATGCAAATGGTGCTTTTTGCAGAATGCGCACGTAGATTTCTACCAAACGACGTGCTAAGCATGCCGATGCTGCTCTTTTTAGCACCCGCGCACGCATTTGTGCGAAAACGCGTTTTAAGCATGCACATGCATCTTTTGGTAGACGCGGATGAAGTTTTCTGCAAAACCACAAGATGTGCATGCAAATGGTGGTTTTTGCAGAACGCGCACGTGGATTTCTACCAAACGATGTGCTAAGCTTGCCGATGCTGCTCTTTTTAGCACCCGCGCACGGATTTGTGCGAAAACGCGTTTTAAGCATGCGCATGCATCTTTTGGTAGACGCGGATGAAGTTTTCTGCAAAACCACAAGATGTGCATGCAAATGGTGCTTTTGGCAGAACGCGCACCTGGATTTCTACCAAACGACGTGCTAAGCATGCCGATGCTGCTCTTTTTAGCACCCGCGCACGCATTTGTGCGAAAACGCGTTTTAAGCATGCACATGCATCTTTTGGTAGACGCGGATGAAGTTTTCTGCAAAACCACAAGATGTGCATGCAAATGGTGCTTTTTGCAGAACGCGCACGTGGATTTCTACCAAACGACGTGCTAAGCATGCCGATGCTGCTCTTTTTAGCACCCGCGCACGGATTTGTGCGAAAACGCGTTTTAAGCATGCACATGCATCTTTTGGTAGACGCGGATGAAGTTTTCTGCAAAACCACAAGATGTGCATGCAAATGGTGCTTTTGGCAGAACGCGCACGTGGATTTCTACCAAACGACGTGCTAAGCATGCCGATGCTGCTCTTTTTAGCACCCGCGCACGCATTTGTGCGAAAACGCGTTTTAAGCATGCACATGCATCTTTTGGTAGGCGCGGATGAAGTTTTCTGCAAAACCACAAGATGTGCATGCAAATGGTGATTTTGGCAGAACGCGCACGTGGATTTCTACCAAACGACGTGCTAAGCATGCCGATGCTGCTCTTTTTAGCACCCGCGCACGCATTTGTGCGAAAACGCGTTTTAAGCATGCACATGCATCTTTTGGTAGACGCGGATGAAGTTTTCTGCAAAACCACAAGATGTGCATGCAAATGGTGCTTTTTGCAGAACGCGCACGTGGATTTCTACCAAACGACGTGCTAAGCATGCCGATGCTGCTCTTTTTAGCACCCGCGCACGGATTTGTGCGAAAACGCGTTTTAAGCATGCACATGCATCTTTTGGTAGACGCGGATGAAGTTTTCTGCAAAACCACAAGATGTGCATGCAAATGGTGCTTTTGGCAGAACGCGCACGTGGATTTCTACCAAACGACGTGCTAAGCATGCCGATGCTGCTCTTTTTAGCACCCGCGCACGCATTTGTGCGAAAACGCGTTTTAAGCATGCACATGCATCTTTTGGTAGACGCGGATGAAGTTTTCTGCAAAACCACAAGATGTGCATGCAAATGGTGCTTTTGGCAGAACGCGCACGTGGATTTCTACCAAACGACGTGCTAAGCATGCCGATGCTGCTCTTTTTAGCACCCGCGCACGGATTTGTGCGAAAACGCGTTTTAAGCATGCACATGCATCTTTTGGTAGACGCGGATGATGTTTTCTGCAAAACCACAAGATGTGCATGCAAATGGTGCTTTTTGCAGAACGCGCACGTGGATTTCTACCAAACGACGTGCTAAGCATGCCGATGCTGCTCTTTTTAGCACCCGCGCACGCATTTGTGCGAAAACGCGTTTTAAGCATGCACATGCATCTTTTGGTAGACGCGGATGAAGTTTTCTGCAAAACCACAAGATGTGCATGCAAATGGTGCTTTTGGCAGAACGCGCACGTGGATTTCTACCAAACGACGTGCTAAGCATGCCGATGCTGCTCTTTTTAGCACCCGCGCACGCATTTGTGCGAAAACGCGTTTTAAACATGCACATGCATCTTTTGGTAGACGCGGGTGAAGTTTTCTGCAAAACCACAAGATGTGCATGCAAATGGTGCTTTTGGCAGAACGCGCACGTGGATTTCTACCAAACGACGTGCTAAGCATGCCGATGCTGCTCTTTTTAGCACCCGCGCACGCATTTGTGCGAAAACGCGTTTTAAGCATGCACATGCATCTTTTGGTAGACGCGGATGAAGTTTTCTGCAAAACCACAAGATGTGGATGCAAATGGTGCTTTTTGCAGAACGCGCACGTGGATTTCTACCAAACGACGTGCTAAGCATGCCGATGCTGCTCTTTTTAGCACCCGCGCACGCATTTGTGCGAAAACGCGTTTTAAGCATGCACATGCATCTTTTGGTAGACGCGGATGAAGTTTTCTGCAAAACCACAATATGTGCATGCAAATGGTGCTTTTTGCAGAACGCGCACGTGGATTTCTACCAAACGACGTGCTAAGCATGCCGATGCTGCTCTTTTTAGCACCCGCGCACGCATTTGTGCGAAAACGCGTTTTAAGCATGCACATGCATCTTTTGGTAGACGCGGATGAAGTTTTCTGCAAAACCACAAGATGTGTATGCAAATGGTGCTTTTTGCAGAACGCGCACGTGGATTTCTACCAAACGACGTGCTAAGCATGCCGATGCTGCTCTTTTTAGCACCCGCGCACGCATTTGTGCGAAAACGCGTTTTAAGCATGCACATGCATCTTTTGGTAGACGCGGATGAAGTTTTCTGCAAAACCACAAGATGTGCATGCAAATGGTGGTTTTTGCAGAACACGCACGTGGATTTCTACCAAACGATGTGCTAAGCTTGCCGATGCTGCTCTTTTTAGCACCCGCGCACGGATTTGTGCGAAAACGCGTTTTAAGCATGCGCATGCATCTTTTGGCAGACGCGGATGAAGTTTTCTGCAAAACCACAAGATGTGCATGCAAATGGTGCTTTTGGCAGAACGCGCACGTGGATTTCTACCAAACGACGTGCTAAGCATGCCGATGCTGCTCTTTTTAGCACCCGCGCACGCATTTGTGCGAAAACGCGTTTTAAGCATGCACATGCATCTTTTGGTAGACGCGGATGAAGTTTTCTGCAAAACCACAAGATGTGCATGCAAATGGTGCTTTTTGCAGAACGCGCACGTGGATTTCTACCAAACGACGTGCTAAGCATGCCGATGCTGCTCTTTTTAGCACCCGCGCACGGATTTGTGCGAAAACGCGTTTTAAGCATGCACATGCATCTTTTGGTAGACGCGGATGAAGTTTTCTGCAAAACCACAAGATGTGCATGCAAATGGTGCTTTTGGCAGAACGCGCACGTGGATTTCTACCAAACGACGTGCTAAGCATGCCGATGCTGCTCTTTTTAGCACCCGCGCACGCATTTGTGCGAAAACGCGTTTTAAGCATGCACATGCATCTTTTGCTAGACGCGGATGAAGTTTTCTGCAAAACCACAAGATGTGCATGCAAATGGTGGTTTTAGCAGAACGCGCACGTGGATTTCTACCAAACGACGTGCTAAGCATGCCGATGCTGCTCTTTTTAGCACCCGCGCACGCATTTGTGCGAAAACGCGTTTTAAGCATGCACATGCATCTTTTGGTAGACGCGGATGAAGTTTTCTGCAAAACCACAAGATGTGCATGCAAATGGTGCTTTTTGCAGAACGCGCACGTGGATTTCTACCAAACGACGTGCTAAGCATGCCGATGCTGCTCTTTTTAGCACCCGCGCAAGCATTTGTGCGAAAACGCGTTTTAAGCAAGCACATGCATCTTTTGGTAGACGCGGATGAAGTTTTCTGCAAAACCACAAGATGTGCATGCAAATGGTGCTTTTGGCAGAACGCGCACGTGGATTTCTACCAAACGACGTGCTAAGCATGCCGATGCTGCTCTTTTTAGCACCCGCGCACGGATTTGTGCGAAAACGCGTTTTAAGCATGCACATGCATCTTTTGGTAGACGCGGATGAAGTTTTCTGCAAAACCACAAGATGTGCATGCAAATGGTGCTTTTGGCAGAACGCGCACGTGGATTTCTACCGAACGACGTGCTATGCATGCCGATGCTGCTTTTTTTAGCACCCGCGCACGCATTTGTGCGAAAACGCGTTTTAAGCATGCACATGCATCTTTTGGTAGACGCGGATGTTTTCTGCAAAACCACAAGATGTGCATGCAAATGGTGCTTTTGGCAGAACGCGCACGTGGATTTCTACCGAACGACGTGCTAAGCATGCCGATGCTGCTTTTTTTAGCACCCGCGCACGCATTTGTGCGAAAACGCGTTTTAAGCATGCACATGCATCTTTTGGTAGACGCGGATGTTTTCTGCAAAACCACAAGATGTGCATGCAAATGGTGCTTTTGGCAGAACGCGCGCGTGGATTTCTACCAAATGACGTGCTAAGCATGCCGATGCTGCTATTTTTAGCACCCGCGCACGCATTTGTGCGAAAACGCGTTTTAAGCATGCACATGCATCTTTTGGTAGACGCGGATGAAGTTTTCTGCAAAACCACAATATGTGCATGCAAATGGTGCTTTTTGCAGAACGCGCACGTGGATTTCTACCAAACGACGTGCTAAGCATGCCGATGCTGCTCTTTTTAGCACCCGCGCACGCATTTGTGCGAAAACGCGTTTTAAGCATGCACATGCATCTTTTGGTAGACGCGGATGAAGTTTTCTGCAAAACCACAAGATGTGCATGCAAATGGTGCTTTTTGCAGAACGCGCACGTGGATTTCTACCAAACGACGTGCTAAGCATGCCGATGCTGCTCTTTTTAGCACCCGCGCACGGATTTGTGCGAAAACGCGTTTTAAGCATGCACATGCATCTTTTGGTAGACGCGGATGATGTTTTCTGCAAAACCACAAGATGTGCATGCAAATGGTGCTTTTTGCAGAACGCGCACGTGGATTTCTACCAAACGACGTGCTAAGCATGCCGATGCTGCTCTTTTTAGCACCCGCGCACGCATTTGTGCGATAACGCGTTTTAAGCATGCACATGCATCTTTTGGTAGACGCGGATGAAGTTTTCTGCAAAACCACAAGATGTGCATGCAAATGGTGCTTTTTGCAGAACGCGCACGTGGATTTCTACCAAACGACGTGCTAAGCATGCCGATGCTGCTCTTTTTAGCACCCGCGCACGGATTTGTGCGAAAACGCGTTTTAAGCATGCACATGCATCTTTTGGTAGACGCGGATGAAGTTTTCTGCAAAACCACAAGATGTGCATGCAAATGGTGCTTTTGGCAGAACGCGCACGTGGATTTCTACCAAACGACGTGCTAAGCATGCCGATGCTGCTCTTCTTAGCACCCGCGCACGCATTTGTGCGAAAACGCGTTTTAAGCATGCACATGCATCTTTTGGTAGACGCGGATGAAGTTTTCTGCAAAACCACAAGATGTGCATGCAAATGGTGCTTTTTGCAGAACGCGCTCGTGGATTTCTAAAAAACGACGTGCTAAGCATGCCGATGCTGCTCTTTTTAGCACCCGCGCACGCATTTGTGCGAGAACGCGTTTTAAGCATGCACATGCATCTTTTGGTAGACGCGGATGAAGTTTTCTGCAAAACCACAAGATGTGCATGCAAATGGTGCTTTTGGCAGAACGCGCACGTGGATTTCTACCAAACGACGTGCTAAGCATGCCGATGCTGCTCTTTTTAGCACCCGCGCACGCATTTGTGCGAAAACGCGTTTTAAGCATGCACATGCATCTTTTGGTAGACGCGGATGAAGTTTTCTGCAAAACCACAAGATGTGCATGCAAATGGTGCTTTTGGCAGAACGCGCACGTGGATTTCTACCAAACGACGTGCTAAGCATGCCGATGCTGCTCTTTTTAGCACCCGCGCACGCATTTGTGCGAAAACGCGTTTTAAGCATGCACATGCATCTTTTGGTAGACGCGGATGAAGTTTTCTGCAAAACCACAATATGTGCATGCAAATGGTGCTTTTTGCAGAACGCGCACGTGGATTTCTACCAAACGACGTGCTAAGCATGCCGATGCTGCTCTTTTTAGCACCCGCGCACGCATTTGTGCGAAAACGCGTTTTAAGCATGCACATGCATCTTTTGGTAGACGCGGATGAAGTTTTCTGCAAAACCACAAGATGTGGATGCAAATGGTGCTTTTTGCAGAACGCGCACGTGGATTTCTACCAAACGACGTGCTAAGCATGCCGATGCTGCTCTTTTTAGCACCCGCGCACGCATTTGTGCGAAAACGCGTTTTAAGCATGCACATGCATCTTTTGGTAGACGCGGATGAAGTTTTCTGCAAAACCACAATATGTGCATGCAAATGGTGCTTTTTGCAGAACGCGCACGTGGATTTCTACCAAACGACGTGCTAAGCATGCCGATGCTGCTCTTTTTAGCACCCGCGCACGCATTTGTGCGAAAACGCGTTTTAAGCATGCACATGCATCTTTTGGTAGACGCGGATGAAGTTTTCTGCAAAACCACAAGATGTGTATGCAAATGGTGCTTTTTGCAGAACGCGCACGTGGATTTCTACCAAACGACGTGCTAAGCATGCCGATGCTGCTCTTTTTAGCACCCGCGCACGCATTTGTGCGAAAACGCGTTTTAAGCATGCACATGCATCTTTTGGTAGACGCGGATGAAGTTTTCTGCAAAACCACAAGATGTGCATGCAAATGGTGGTTTTTGCAGAACACGCACGTGGATTTCTACCAAACGATGTGCTAAGCTTGCCGATGCTGCTCTTTTTAGCACCCGCGCACGGATTTGTGCGAAAACGCGTTTTAAGCATGCGCATGCATCTTTTGGCAGACGCGGATGAAGTTTTCTGCAAAACCACAAGATGTGCATGCAAATGGTGCTTTTGGCAGAACGCGCACGTGGATTTCTACCAAACGACGTGCTAAGCATGCCGATGCTGCTCTTTTTAGCACCCGCGCACGCATTTGTGCGAAAACGCGTTTTAAGCATGCACATGCATCTTTTGGTAGACGCGGATGAAGTTTTCTGCAAAACCACAAGATGTGCATGCAAATGGTGCTTTTTGCAGAACGCGCACGTGGATTTCTACCAAACGACGTGCTAAGCATGCCGATGCTGCTCTTTTTAGCACCCGCGCACGGATTTGTGCGAAAACGCGTTTTAAGCATGCACATGCATCTTTTGGTAGACGCGGATGAAGTTTTCTGCAAAACCACAAGATGTGCATGCAAATGGTGCTTTTGGCAGAACGCGCACGTGGATTTCTACCAAACGACGTGCTAAGCATGCCGATGCTGCTCTTTTTAGCACCCGCGCACGCATTTGTGCGAAAACGCGTTTTAAGCATGCACATGCATCTTTTGCTAGACGCGGATGAAGTTTTCTGCAAAACCACAAGATGTGCATGCAAATGGTGATTTTGGCAGAACGCGCACGTGGATTTCTACCAAACGACGTGCTAAGCATGCCGATGCTGCTCTTTTTAGCACCCGCGCACGCATTTGTGCGAAAACGCGTTTTAAGCATGCACATGCATCTTTTGGTAGACGCGGATGAAGTTTTCTGCAAAACCACAAGATGTGCATGCAAATGGTGCTTTTTGCAGAACGCGCACGTGGATTTCTACCAAACGACGTGCTAAGCATGCCGATGCTGCTCTTTTTAGCACCCGCGCACGGATTTGTGCGAAAACGCGTTTTAAGCATGCACATGCATCTTTTGGTAGACGCGGATGAAGTTTTCTGCAAAACCACAAGATGTGCATGCAAATGGTGCTTTTGGCAGAACGCGCACGTGGATTTCTACCGAACGACGTGCTAAGCATGCCGATGCTGCTTTTTTTAGCACCCGCGCACGCATTTGTGCGAAAACGCGTTTTAAGCATGCACATGCATCTTTTGGTAGACGCGGATGTTTTCTGCAAAACCACAAGATGTGCATGCAAATGGTGCTTTTGGCAGAACGCGCACGTGGATTTCTACCAAACGACGTGCTAAGCATGCCGATGCTGCTATTTTTAGCACCCGCGCACGCATTTGTGCGAAAACGCGTTTTAAGCATGCACATGCATCTTTTGGTAGACGCGGATGAAGTTTTCTGCAAAACCACAATATGTGCATGCAAATGGTGCTTTTTGCAGAACGCGCACGTGGATTTCTACCAAACGACGTGCTAAGCATGCCGATGCTGCTCTTTTTAGCACCCGCGCACGCATTTGTGCGAAAACGCGTTTTAAGCATGCACATGCATCTTTTGGTAGACGCGGATGAAGTTTTCTGCAAAACCACAAGATGTGCATGCAAATGGTGCTTTTTGCAGAACGCGCACGTGGATTTCTACCAAACGACGTGCTAAGCATGCCGATGCTGCTCTTTTTAGCACCCGCGCACGGATTTGTGCGAAAACGCGTTTTAAGCATGCACATGCATCTTTTGGTAGACGCGGATGATGTTTTCTGCAAAACCACAAGATGTGCATGCAAATGGTGCTTTTTGCAGAACGCGCACGTGGATTTCTACCAAACGACGTGCTAAGCATGCCGATGCTGCTCTTTTTAGCACCCGCGCACGCATTTGTGCGATAACGCGTTTTAAGCATGCACATGCATCTTTTGGTAGACGCGGATGAAGTTTTCTGCAAAACCACAAGATGTGCATGCAAATGGTGCTTTTTGCAGAACGCGCACGTGGATTTCTACCAAACGACGTGCTAAGCATGCCGATGCTGCTCTTTTTAGCACCCGCGCACGGATTTGTGCGAAAACGCGTTTTAAGCATGCACATGCATCTTTTGGTAGACGCGGATGAAGTTTTCTGCAAAACCACAAGATGTGCATGCAAATGGTGCTTTTGGCAGAACGCGCACGTGGATTTCTACCAAACGACGTGCTAAGCATGCCGATGCTGCTCTTCTTAGCACCCGCGCACGCATTTGTGCGAAAACGCGTTTTAAGCATGCACATGCATCTTTTGGTAGACGCGGATGAAGTTTTCTGCAAAACCACAAGATGTGCATGCAAATGGTGCTTTTTGCAGAACGCGCTCGTGGATTTCTACCAAACGACGTGCTAAGCATGCCGATGCTGCTCTTTTTAGCACCCGCGCACGCATTTGTGCGAGAACGCGTTTTAAGCATGCACATGCATCTTTTGGTAGACGCGGATGAAGTTTTCTGCAAAACCACAAGATGTGCATGCAAATGGTGCTTTTGGCAGAACGCGCACGTGGATTTCTACCAAACGACGTGCTAAGCATGCCGATGCTGCTCTTTTTAGCACCCGCGCACGCATTTGTGCGAAAACGCGTTTTAAGCATGCACATGCATCTTTTGGTAGACGCGGATGAAGTTTTCTGCAAAACCACAAGATGTGCATGCAAATGGTGCTTTTGGCAGAACGCGCACGTGGATTTCTACCAAACGACGTGCTAAGCATGCCGATGCTGCTCTTTTTAGCACCCGCGCACGCATTTGTGCGAGAACGCGTTTTAAGCATGCACATGCATCTTTTGGTAGACGCGGATGAAGTTTTCTGCAAAACCACAAGATGTGCATGCAAATGGTGCTTTTGGCAGAACGCGCACGTGGATTTCTACCAAACGACGTGCTAAGCATGCCGATGCTGCTCTTTTTAGCACCCGCGCACGCATTTGTGCGAAAACGCGTTTTAAGCATGCACATGCATCTTTTGGTAGACGCGGATGAAGTTTTCTGCAAAACCACAAGATGTGCATGCAAATGGTGCTTTTGGCAGAACGCGCACGTGGATTTCTACCAAACGACGTGCTAAGCATGCCGATGCTGCTCTTTTTAGCACCCGCGCACGCATTTGTGCGAAAACGCGTTTTAAGCATGCACATGCATCTTTTGGTAGACGCGGATGAAGTTTTCTGCAAAACCACAAGATGTGCATGCAAATGGTGCTTTTGGCAGAACGCGCACGTGGATTTCTACCAAACGACGTGCTAAGCATGCCGATGCTGCTCTTTTTAGCACCCGCGCACGCATTTGTGCGAAAACGCGTTTTAAGCATGCACATGCATCTTTTGGTAGACGCGGATGAAGTTTTCTGCAAAACCACAAGATGTGCATGCAAATGGTGCTTTTTGCAGAACGCGCACGTGGATTTCTACCAAACGACGTGCTAAGCATGCCGATGCTGCTCTTTTTAGCACCCGCGCACGCATTTGTGCGAAAACGCGTTTTCAGCATGCACATGCATCTTTTGGTAGACGCGGATGAAGTTTTCTGCAAAACCACACGATGTGCATGCAAATGGTGCTTTTGGCAGAACGCGCACGTGGATTTCTACCAAACGACGTGCTAAGCATGCCGATGCTGCTCTTTTTAGCACCCGCGCAAGCATTTGTGCGAAAACGCGTTTTAAGCAAGCACATGCATCTTTTGGTAGACGCGGATGAAGTTTTCTGCAAAACCACAAGATGTGCATGCAAATGGTGCTTTTGGCAGAACGCGCACGTGGATTTCTACCAAACGACGCGCTAAGCATGCCGATGCTGCTCTTTTTAGCACCCGCGCACGGATTTGTGCGAAAACGCGTTTTAAGCATGCACATGCATCTTTTGGTAGACGCGGATGAAGTTTTCTGCAAAACCACAAGATGTGCATGCAAATGGTGCTTTTGGCAGAACGCGCACGTGGATTTCTACCAAACGACGTGCTAAGCATGCCGATGCTGCTTTTTTTAGCACCCGCGCACGCATTTGTGCGAAAACGCGTTTTAAGCATGCACATGCATCTTTTGGTAGACGCGGATGTTTTCTGCAAAACCACAAGATGTGCATGCAAATGGTGCTTTTGGCAGAACGCGCACGTGGATTTCTACCAAACGACGTGCTAAGCATGCCGATGCTGCTATTTTTAGCACCCGCGCACGCATTTGTGCGAAAACGCGTTTTAAGCATGCACATGCATCTTTTGGTAGACGCGGATGAAGTTTTCTGCAAAACCACAATATGTGCATGCAAATGGTGCTTTTTGCAGAACGCGCACGTGGATTTCTACCAAACGACGTGCTAAGCATGCCGATGCTGCTCTTTTTAGCACCCGCGCACGCATTTGTGCGAAAACGCATTTTAAGCATGCACATGCATCTTTTGGTAGACGCGGATGAAGTTTTCTGCAAAACCACAAGATGTGCATGCAAATGGTGCTTTTTGCAGAACGCGCACGTGGATTTCTACCAAACGACGTGCTAAGCATGCCGATGCTGCTCTTTTTAGCACCCGCGCACGGATTTGTGCGAAAACGCGTTTTAAGCATGCACATGCATCTTTTGGTAGACGCGGATGATGTTTTCTGCAAAACCACAAGATGTGCATGCAAATGGTGCTTTTTGCAGAACGCGCACGTGGATTTCTACCAAACGACGTGCTAAGCATGCCGATGCTGCTCTTTTTAGCACCCGCGCACGCATTTGTGCGAAAACGCGTTTTAAGCATGCACATGCATCTTTTGGTAGACGCGGATGAAGTTTTCTGCAAAACCACAAGATGTGCATGCAAATGGTGCTTTTTGCAGAACGCGCACGTGGATTTCTACCAAACGACGTGCTAAGCATGCCGATGCTGCTCTTTTTAGCACCCGCGCACGGATTTGTGCGAAAACGCGTTTTAAGCATGCACATGCATCTTTTGGTAGACGCGGATGAAGTTTTCTGCAAAACCACAAGATGTGCATGCAAATGGTGCTTTTGGCAGAACGCGCACGTGGATTTCTACCAAACGACGTGCTAAGCATGCCGATGCTGCTCTTCTTAGCACCCGCGCACGCATTTGTGCGAAAACGCGTTTTAAGCATGCACATGCATCTTTTGGTAGACGCGGATGAAGTTTTCTGCAAAACCACAAGATGTGCATGCAAATGGTGCTTTTTGCAGAACGCGCTCGTGGATTTCTACCAAACGACGTGCTAAGCATGCCGATGCTGCTCTTTTTAGCACCCGCGCACGCATTTGTGCGAGAACGCGTTTTAAGCATGCACATGCATCTTTTGGTAGACGCGGATGAAGTTTTCTGCAAAACCACAAGATGTGCATGCAAATGGTGCTTTTGGCAGAACGCGCACGTGGATTTCTACCAAACGACGTGCTAAGCATGCCGATGCTGCTCTTTTTAGCACCCGCGCACGCATTTGTGCGAAAACGCGTTTTAAGCATGCACATGCATCTTTTGGTAGACGCGGATGAAGTTTTCTGCAAAACCACAAGATGTGCATGCAAATGGTGCTTTTGGCAGAACGCGCACGTGGATTTCTACCAAACGACGTGCTAAGCATGCCGATGCTGCTCTTTTTAGCACCCGCGCACGCATTTGTGCGAAAACGCGTTTTAAGCATGCACATGCATCTTTTGGTAGACGCGGATGAAGTTTTCTGCAAAACCACAAGATGTGCATGCAAATGGTGCTTTTGGCAGAACGCGCACGTGGATTTCTACCAAACGACGTGCTAAGCATGCCGATGCTGCTCTTTTTAGCACCCGCGCACGCATTTGTGCGAAAACGCGTTTTAAACATGCACATGCATCTTTTGGTAGACGCGGATGAAGTTTTCTGCAAAACCACAAGATGTGCATGCAAATGGTGCTTTTGGCAGAACGCGCACGTGGATTTCTACCAAACGACGTGCTAAGCATGCCGATGCTGCTCTTTTTAGCACCCGCGCACGCATTTGTGCGAAAACGCGTTTTAAGCATGCACATGCATCTTTTGGTAGACGCGGATGAAGTTTTCTGCAAAACCACAAGATGTGGATGCAAATGGTGCTTTTTGCAGAACGCGCACGTGGATTTCTACCAAACGACGTGCTAAGCATGCCGATGCTGCTCTTTTTAGCACCCGCGCACGCATTTGTGCGAAAACGCGTTTTAAGCATGCACATGCATCTTTTGGTAGACGCGGATGAAGTTTTCTGCAAAACCACAAGATGTGCATGCAAATGGTGCTTTTTGCAGAACGCGCACATGGATTTCTACCAAACGACGTGCTAAGCATGCCGATGCTGCTCTTTTTAGCACCCGCGCACGCATTTGTGCGAAAACGCGTTTTAAGCATGCACATGCATCTTTTGGTAGACGCGGATGAAGTTTTCTGCAAAACCACAAGATGTGTATGCAAATGGTGCTTTTTGCAGAACGCGCACGTGGATTTCTACCAAACGACGTGCTAAGCATGCCGATGCTGCTCTTTTTAGCACCCGCGCACGCATTTGTGCGAAAACGCGTTTTAAGCATGCACATGCATCTTTTGGTAGACGCGGATGAAGTTTTCTGCAAAACCACAAGATGTGCATGCAAATGGTGGTTTTTGCAGAACGCGCACGTGGATTTCTACCAACAGATGTGCTAAGCTTGCCGATGCTGCTCTTTTTAGCACCCGCGCACGGATTTGTGCGAAAACGCGTTTTAAGCATGCGCATGCATCTTTTGGTAGACGCGGATGAAGTTTTCTGCAAAACCACAAGATGTGCATGCAAATGGTGCTTTTGGCAGAACGCGCACGTGGATTTCTACCAAACGACGTGCTAAGCATGCCGATGCTGCTCTTTTTAGCACCCGCGCACGCATTTGTGCGAAAACGCGTTTTAAGCATGCACATGCATCTTTTGGTAGACGCGGATGAAGTTTTCTGCAAAACCACAAGATGTGCATGCAAATGGTGCTTTTTGCAGAACGCGCACGTGGATTTCTACCAAACGACGTGCTAAGCATGCCGATGCTGCTCTTTTTAGCACCCGCGCACGGATTTGTGCGAAAACGCGTTTTAAGCATGCACATGCATCTTTTGGTAGACGCGGATGAAGTTTTCTGCAAAACCACAAGATGTGCATGCAAATGGTGCTTTTGGCAGAACGCGCACGTGGATTTCTACCAAACGACGTGCTAAGCATGCCGATGCTGCTCTTTTTAGCACCCGCGCAAGCATTTGTGCGAAAACGCGTTTTAAGCAAGCACATGCATCTTTTGGTAGACGCGGATGAAGTTTTCTGCAAAACCACAAGATGTGCATGCAAATGGTGCTTTTGGCAGAACGCGCACGTGGATTTCTACCAAACGACGTGCTAAGCATGCCGATGCTGCTCTTTTTAGCACCCGCGCACGGATTTGTGCGAAAACGCGTTTTAAGCATGCACATGCATCTTTTGGTAGACGCGGATGAAGTTTTCTGCAAAACCACAAGATGTGCATGCAAATGGTGCTTTTGGCAGAACGCGCACGTGGATTTCTACCAAACGACGTGCTAAGCATGCCGATGCTGCTTTTTTTAGCACCCGCGCACGCATTTGTGCGAAAACGCGTTTTAAGCATGCACATGCATCTTTTGGTAGACGCGGATGTTTTCTGCAAAACCACAAGATGTGCATGCAAATGGTGCTTTTGGCAGAACGCGCACGTGGATTTCTACCAAACGACGTGCTAAGCATGCCGATGCTGCTATTTTTAGCACCCGCGCACGCATTTGTGCGAAAACGCGTTTTAAGCATGCACATGCATCTTTTGGTAGACGCGGATGAAGTTTTCTGCAAAACCACAAGATGTGCATGCAAATGGTGCTTTTTGCAGAACGCGCACGTGGATTTCTACCAAACGACGTGCTAAGCATGCCGATGCTGCTCTTTTTAGCACCCGCGCACGCATTTGTGCGAAAACGCGTTTTAAGCATGCACATGCATCTTTTGGTAGACGCGGATGAAGTTTTCTGCAAAACCACAAGATGTGCATGCAAATGGTGCTTTTTGCAGAACGCGCACGTGGATTTCTACCAAACGACGTGCTAAGCATGCCGATGCTGCTCTTTTTAGCACCCGCGCACGGATTTGTGCGAAAACGCGTTTTAAGCATGCGCATGCATCTTTTGGTAGACGCGGATGAAGTTTTCTGCAAAACCACAAGATGTGCATGCAAATGGTGCTTTTGGCAGAACGCGCACGTGGATTTCTACCAAACGACGTGCTAAGCATGCCGATGCTGCTCTTTTTAGCACCCGCGCACGCATTTGTGCGAAAACGCGTTTTAAGCATGCACATGCATCTTTTGGTAGACGCGGATGAAGTTTTCTGCAAAACCACAAGATGTGCATGCAAATGGTGCTTTTTGCAGAACGCGCACGTGGATTTCTACCAAACGACGTGCTAAGCATGCCGATGCTGCTCTTTTTAGCACCCGCGCACGGATTTGTGCGAAAACGCGTTTTAAGCATGCACATGCATCTTTTGGTAGACGCGGATGAAGTTTTCTGCAAAACCACAAGATGTGCATGCAAATGGTGCTTTTGGCAGAACGCGCACGTGGATTTCTACCAAACGACGTGCTAAGCATGCCGATGCTGCTCTTTTTAGCACCCGCGCAAGCATTTGTGCGAAAACGCGTTTTAAGCAAGCACATGCATCTTTTGGTAGACGCGGATGAAGTTGTCTGCAAAACCACAAGATGTGCATGCAAATGGTGCTTTTGGCAGAACGCGCACGTGGATTTCTACCAAACGACGTGCTAAGCATGCCGATGCTGCTCTTTTTAGCACCCGCGCACGGATTTGTGCGAAAACGCGTTTTAAGCATGCACATGCATCTTTTGGTAGACGCGGATGAAGTTTTCTGCAAAACCACAAGATGTGCATGCAAATGGTGCTTTTGGCAGAACGCGCACGTGGATTTCTACCAAACGACGTGCTAAGCATGCCGATGCTGCTTTTTTTAGCACCCGCGCACGCATTTGTGCGAAAACGCGTTTTAAGCATGCACATGCATCTTTTGGTAGACGCGGATGTTTTCTGCAAAACCACAAGATGTGCATGCAAATGGTGCTTTTGGCAGAACGCGCACGTGGATTTCTACCAAACGACGTGCTAAGCATGCCGATGCTGCTTTTTTTAGCACCCGCGCACGCATTTGTGCGAAAACGCGTTTTAAGCATGCACATGCATCTTTTGGTAGACGCGGATGTTTTCTGCAAAACCACAAGATGTGCATGCAAATGGTGCTTTTGGCAGAACGCGCACGTGGATTTCTACCAAACGACGTGCTAAGCATGCCGATGCTGCTATTTTTAGCACCCGCGCACGCATTTGTGCGAAAACGCGTTTTAAGCATGCACATGCATCTTTTGGTAGACGCGGATGAAGTTTTCTGCAAAACCACAATATGTGCATGCAAATGGTGCTTTTTGCAGAACGCGCACGTGGATTTCTACCAAACGACGTGCTAAGCATGCCGATGCTGCTCTTTTTAGCACCCGCGCACGCATTTGTGCGAAAACGCGTTTTAAGCATGCACATGCATCTTTTGGTAGACGCGGATGAAGTTTTCTGCAAAACCACAAGATGTGCATGCAAATGGTGCTTTTTGCAGAACGCGCACGTGGATTTCTACCAAACGACGTGCTAAGCATGCCGATGCTGCTCTTTTTAGCACCCGCGCATGGATTTGTGCGAAAACGCGTTTTAAGCATGCACATGCATCTTTTGGTAGACGCGGATGATGTTTTCTGCAAAACCACAAGATGTGCATGCAAATGGTGCTTTTTGCAGAACGCGCACGTGGATTTCTACCAAACGACGTGCTAAGCATGCCGATGCTGCTCTTTTTAGCACCCGCGCACGCATTTGTGCGAAAACGCGTTTTAAGCATGCACATGCATCTTTTGGTAGACGCGGATGAAGTTTTCTGCAAAACCACAAGATGTGCATGCAAATGGTGCTTTTTGCAGAACGCGCACGTGGATTTCTACCAAACGACGTGCTAAGCATGCCGATGCTGCTCTTTTTAGCACCCGCGCACGGATTTGTGCGAAAACGCGTTTTAAGCATGCACATGCATCTTTTGGTAGACGCGGATGAAGTTTTCTGCAAAACCACAAGATGTGCATGCAAATGGTGCTTTTGGCAGAACGCGCACGTGGATTTCTACCAAACGACGTGCTAAGCATGCCGATGCTGCTCTTCTTAGCACCCGCGCACGCATTTGTGCGAAAACGCGTTTTAAGCATGCACATGCATCTTTTGGTAGACGCGGATGAAGTTTTCTGCAAAACCACAAGATGTGCATGCAAATGGTGCTTTTTGCAGAACGCGCTCGTGGATTTCTACCAAACGACGTGCTAAGCATGCCGATGCTGCTCTTTTTAGCACCCGCGCACGCATTTGTGCGAGAACGCGTTTTAAGCATGCACATGCATCTTTTGGTAGACGCGGATGAAGTTTTCTGCAAAACCACAAGATGTGCATGCAAATGGTGCTTTTGGCAGAACGCGCACGTGGATTTCTACCAAACGACGTGCTAAGCATGCCGATGCTGCTCTTTTTAGCACCCGCGCACGCATTTGTGCGAAAACGCGTTTTAAGCATGCACATGCATCTTTTGGTAGACGCGGATGAAGTTTTCTGCAAAACCACAAGATGTGCATGCAAATGGTGCTTTTGGCAGAACGCGCACGTGGATTTCTACCAAACGACGTGCTAAGCATGCCGATGCTGCTCTTTTTAGCACCCGCGCACGCATTTGTGCGAAAACGCGTTTTAAGCATGCACATGCATCTTTTGGTAGACGCGGATGAAGTTTTCTGCAAAACCACAAGATGTGCATGCAAATGGTGCTTTTTGCAGAACGCGCTCGTGGATTTCTACCAAACGACGTGCTAAGCATGCCGATGCTGCTCTTTTTAGCACCCGCGCACGCATTTGTGCGAAAACGCGTTTTAAGCATGCACATGCATCTTTTGGTAGACGCGGATGAAGTTTTCTGCAAAACCACAAGATGTGCATGCAAATGGTGCTTTTGGCAGAACGCGCACGTGGATTTCTACCAAACGACGTGCTAAGCATGCCGATGCTGCTCTTTTTAGCACCCGCGCACGCATTTGTGCGAAAACGCGTTTTAAGCATGCACATGCATCTTTTGGTAGACGCGGATGAAGTTTTCTGCAAAACCACAAGATGTGCATGCAAATGGTGCTTTTGGCAGAACGCGCACGTGGATTTCTACCAAACGACGTGCTAAGCATGCCGATGCTGCTCTTTTTAGCACCTGCGCACGCATTTGTGCGAAAACGCGTTTTAAGCATGCACATGCATCTTTTGGTAGACGCGGATGAAGTTTTCTGCAAAACCACAAGATGTGCATGCAAATGGTGCTTTTGGCAGAACGCGCACGTGGATTTCTACCAAACGACGTGCTAAGCATGCCGATGCTGCTCTTTTTAGCACCCGCGCACGCATTTGTGCGAAAACGCGTTTTAAGCATGCACATGCATCTTTTGGTAGACGCGGATGAAGTTTTCTGCAAAACCACAAGATGTGGATGCAAATGGTGCTTTTTGCAGAACGCGCACGTGGATTTCTACCAAACGACGTGCTAAGCATGCCGATGCTGCTCTTTTTAGCACCCGCGCACGCATTTGTGCGAAAACGCGTTTTAAGCATGCACATGCATCTTTTGGTAGACGCGGATGAAGTTTTCTGCAAAACCACAAGATGTGCATGCAAATGGTGCTTTTTGCAGAACGCGCACGTGGATTTCTACCAAACGATGTGCTAAGCTTGCCGATGCTGCTCTTTTTAGCACCCGCGCACGGATTTGTGCGAAAACGCGTTTTAAGCATGCACATGCATCTTTTGGTAGACGCGGATGAAGTTTTCTGCAAAACCACAAGATGTGCATGCAAATGGTGCTTTTGGCAGAACGCGCACGTGGATTTATACCAAACGACGTGCTAAGCATGCCGATGCTGCTCTTTTTAGCACCCGCGCACGCATTTGTGCGAAAACGCGTTTTAAGCATGCACATGCATCTTTTGGTAGACGCGGATGAAGTTTTCTGCAAAACCACAAGATGTGCATGCAAATGGTGCTTTTTGCAGAACGCGCACGTGGATTTCTACCAAACGACGTGCTAAGCATGCCGATGCTGCTATTTTTAGCACCCGCGCACGCATTTGTGCGAAAACGCGTTTTAAGCATGCACATGCATCTTTTGGTAGACGCGGATGAAGTTTTCTGCAAAACCACAAGATGTGCATGCAAATGGTGCTTTTGGCAGAACGCGCACGTGGATTTCTACCAAACGACGTGCTAAGCATGCCGATGCTGCTCTTTTTAGCACCCGCGCACGCATTTGTGCGAAAACGCGTTTTAAGCATGCACATGCATCTTTTGGTAGACGCGGATGAAGTTTTCTGCAAAACCACAAGATGTGCATGCAAATGGTGCTTTTGGCAGAACGCGCACGTGGATTTCTACCAAACGACGTGCTAAGCATGCCGATGCTGCTCTTTTTAGCACCCGCGCACGCATTTGTGCGAAAACGCGTTTTAAGCATGCACATGCATCTTTTGGTAGACGCGGATGAAGTTTTCTGCAAAACCACAAGATGTGCATGCAAATGGTGCTTTTGGCAGAACGCGCACGTGGATTTCTACCAAACGACGTGCTAAGCATGCCGATGCTGCTCTTTTTAGCACCCGCGCACGCATTTGTGCGAAAACGCGTTTTAAGCATGCACATGCATCTTTTGGTAGACGCGGATGAAGTTTTCTGCAAAACCACAAGATGTGCATGCAAATGGTGCTTTTTGCAGAACGCGCACGTGGATTTCTACCAAACGACGTGCTAAGCATGCCGATGCTGCTCTTTTTAGCACCCGCGCACGGATTTGTGCGAAAACGCGTTTTAAGCATGCACATGCATCTTTTGGTAGACGCGGATGAAGTTTTCTGCAAAACCACAAGATGTGCATGCAAATGGTGCTTTTGGCAAAACGCGCACGTGGATTTCTACCAAACGACGTGCTAAGCATGCCGATGCTGCTCTTTTTAGCACCCGCGCACGCATTTGTGCGAAAACGCGTTTTAAGCATGCACATGCATCTTTTGGTAGACGCGGATGAAGTTTTCTGCAAAACCACAAGATGTGCATGCAAATGGTGCTTTTTGCAGAACGCGCACGTGGATTTCTACCAAACGACGTGCTAAGCATGCCGATGCTGCTCTTTTTAGCACCCGCGCACGCATTTGTGCGAAAACGCGTTTTAAGCATGCACATGCATCTTTTGGTAGACGCGGATGAAGTTTTCTGCAAAACCACAAGATGTGCATGCAAATGGTGCTTTTTGCAGAACGCGCACGTGGATTTCGACCAAACGACGTGCTAAGCATGCCGATGCTGCTCTTTTTAGCACCCGCGCACGCATTTGTGCGAAAACGCGTTTTAAGCATGCACATGCATCTTTTGGTAGACGCGGATGAAGTTTTCTGCAAAACCACAAGATATGCATGCAAATGGTGCTTTTTGCAGAACGCGCAAGTGGATTTCTACCAAACGACGTGCTAAGCATGCCGATGCTGCTCTTTTTAGCACCCGCGCACGCATTTGTGCGAAAACGCGTTTTAAGCATGCACATGCATCTTTTGGTAGACGCGGATGAAGTTTTCTGCAAAACCACAAGATATGCATGCAAATGGTGCTTTTTGCAGAACGCGCAAGTGGATTTCTACCAAACGACGTGCTAAGCATGCCGATGCTGCTCTTTTTAGCACCCGCGCACGCATTTGTGCGAAAACGCGTTTTAAGCATGCACATGCATCTTTTGGTAGACGCGGATGAAGTTTTCTGCAAAACCACAAGATGTGCATGCAAATGGTGCTTTTTGCAGAACGCGCACGTGGATTTCTACCAAGCGACGTGCTAAGCATGCCGATGCTGCTCTTTTTAGCACCCGCGCACGGATTTGTGCGAAAACGCGTTTTAAGCATGCGCATGCATCTTTTGGTAGACGCGGATGAAGTTTTCTGCAAAACCACAAGATGTGCATGCAAATTGTGCTTTTGGCAGAACGCGCACGTGGATTTCTACCAAACGACGTGCTAAGCATGCCGATGCTGCTCTTTTTAGCACCCGCGCACGCATTTGTGCGAAAACGCGTTTTAAGCATGCACATGCATCTTTTGGTAGACGCGGATGAAGTTTTCTGCAAAACCACAAGATGTGCATGCAAATGGTGCTTTTGGCAGAACGCGCACGTGAATTTCTACCAAACGACGTGCTAAGCATGCCGATGCTGCTCTTTTTAGCACCCGCACACGGATTTGTGCGAAAACGCGTTTTAAGCATGCACATGCATCTTTTGGTAGACGCGGATGAAGTTTTCTGCAGAACCACAAGATGTGCATGCAAATGGTGCTTTTGGCAGAACGCGCACGTGGATTTCTACCAAACGACGTGCTGAGCATGCCGATGCTGCTCTTTTTAGCACCCGCGCACGGATTTGTGCGAAAACGCGTTTTAAGCATGCACATGCATCTTTTGGTAGACGCGGATGAAGTTTTCTGCAAAACCACAAGATGTGCAGGCAAATGGTGCTTTTGGCAGAACGCGCACGTGGATTTCTACCAAACGACGTGCTAAGCATGCCGATGCTGCTCTTTTTAGCACCCGCGCACGGATTTGTGCGAAAACGCGTTTTAAGCATGCACATGCATCTTTTGGTAGACGCGGATGAAGTTTTCTGCAAAACCACAAGATGTGCATGCAAATGGTGCTTTTGGCAGAACGCGCACGTGGATTTCTACCAAACGACGTGCTAAGCATGCCGATGCTGCTCTTTTTAGCACCCGCGCACGGATTTGTGCGAAAACGCGTTTTAAGCATGCACATGCATTTTTGGTAGACGCGGATGAAGTTTTCTGCAAAACCACAAGATGTGCATACAAATGGTGCTTTTGGCAGAACGCGCACGTGGATTTCTACCAAACGACGGGCTAAGCATGCCGATGCTGCTCTTTTTAGCACCCGCGCACGCATTTGTGCGAAAACGCGTTTTAAGCAAGCACATGCATCTTTTGGTAGACGCGGATGAAGTTTTCTGCAAAACCACAAGATGTGCATGCAAATGGTGCTTTTGGCAGAACGCGCACGTGGATTTCTACCAAACGACGTGCTAAGCACGCCGATGCTGCTCTTTTTAGCACCCGCGCACGCATTTGTGCGAAAACGCGTTTTAAGCATGCACATGCATCTTTTGGTAGACGCGGATGAAGTTTTCTGCAAAACCACAAGATGTGCATGCAAATGGTGCTTTTTGCAGAACGCGCACGTGGATTTCTACCAAACGACGTGCTAAGCATGCCGATGCTGCTCTTTTTAGCACCCGCGCACGCATTTGTGCGAAAACGCGTTTTAAGCATGCACATGCATCTTTTGGTAGACGCGGATGAAGTTTTCTGCAAAACCACAAGATGTGCATGCAAATGGTGCTTTTTGCAGAACGCGCACGTGGATTTCTACCAAACGACGTGCTAAGCATGCCGATGCTGCTCTTTTTAGCACCGGCGCACGGATTTGTGCGAAAACGCGTTTTAAGCATGCACATGCATCTTTTGGTAGACGCGGATGAAGTTTTCTGCAAAACCACAAGATGTGCATGCAAATGGTGCTTTTTGCAGAACGCGCACGTGGATTTCTACCAAACGACGTGCTAAGCATGCCGATGCTGCTCTTTTTAGCACCCGCGCACGCATTTGTGCGAAAACGCGTTTTAAGCATGCACATGCATCTTTTGGTAGACGCGGATGAAGTTTTCTGCAAAACCACAAGATGTGCATGCAAATGGTGCTTTTGGCAGAACGCGCACGTGGATTTCTACCAAACGATGTGCTAAGCATGCCGATGCTGCTCTTTTTAGCACTCGCGCACGCATTTGTGCGAAAACGCGTTTTAAGCATGCACATGCATCTTTTGGTAGACGCGGATGAAGTTTTCTGCAAAACCACAAGATGTGCATGCAAATGGTGGTTTTTGCAGAACGCGCACGTGGATTTCTACTAAACGACGTGCTAAGCATGCCGATGCTGCTCTTTTTAGCACCCGCGCACGGATTTGTGCGAAAACGCGTTTTGAGCATGCACATGCATCTTTTGGTAGACGCGGATGAAGTTTTCTGCAAAACCACAAGATGTGCATGCAAATGGTGCTTTTGGCAGAACGCGCACGTGGATTTCTACCAAACGACGTGCTAAGCATGCCGATGCTGCTCTTTTTAGCACCCGCGCACGCATTTGTGCGAAAACGCGTTTTAAGCATGCACATGCATCTTTTGGTAGACGCGGATGAAGTTTTCTGCAAAACCACAAGATGTGCATGCAAATGGTGCTTTTTGCAGAACGCGCACGTGGATTTCTACCAAACGACGTGCTAAGCATGCCGATGCTGCTCTTTTTAGCACCCGCGCACGGATTTGTGCGAAAACGCGTTTTAAGCATGCACATGCATCTTTTGGTAGACGCGGATGAAGTTTTCTGCAAAACCACAAGATGTGCATGCAAATGGTGCTTTTGGCAGAACGCGCACGTGGATTTCTACCAAACGACGTGCTAAGCTTGCCGATGCTGCTCTTTTTAGCACCCGCGCACGGATTTGTGCGAAAACGCGTTTTAAGCATGCACATGCATCTTTTGGTAGACGCGGATGAAGTTTTCTGCTAAACCACAAGATGTGCATGCAAATGGTGCTTTTGGCAGAACGCGCACGTGGATTTCTACCAAACGACGTGCTAAGCATGCCGATGCTGCTCTTTTTAGCACCCGCGCACGCATTTGTGCGAAAACGCGTTTTAAGCATGCACATGCATCTTTTGGTAGACGCGGATGAAGTTTTCTGCAAAACCACAAGATGTGCATGCAAATGGTGCTTCTTGCAGAACGCGCACGTGGATTTCTACCAAACGACGTGCTGAGCATGCCGATGCTGCTCTTTTTAGCACCCGCGCACGGATTTGTGCGAAAACGCGTTTTAAGTATGCACATGCATCTTTTGGTAGACGCGGATGAAGTTTTCTGCAAAACCACAAGATGTGCATGCAAATGGTGCTTTTTGCAGAACGCGCACGTGGATTTCTACCAAACGACGTGCTAAGCATGCCGATGCTGCTCTTTTTAGCACCCGCGCACGCATTTGTGCGAAAACGCGTTTTATGCAAGCACATGCATCTCTTGGTAGACGCGGATGAAGTTTTCTGCAAAACCACAAGATGTGCATGCAAATGGTGCTTTTTGCAGAACGCGCACGTGGATTTCTACCAAACGACGTGCTAAGCATGCCGATGCTGCTCTTTTTAGCACCCGCGCACGCATTTGTGCGAAAACGCGTTTTAAGCATGCACATGCATCTTTTGGTAGACGCGGATGAAGTTTTCTTCAAAACCACAAGATGTGCATGCAAATGGTGCTTTTTGCAGAACGCGCACGTGGATTTCTACCAAACGACGTGCTAAGCATGCCGATGCTGCTCTTTTTAGCACCCGCGCACGCATTTGTGCGAAAACGCGTTTTAAGCATGCACATGCATCTTTTGGTAGACGCGGATGAAGTTTTCTGCAAAACCACAAGATGTGCATGCAAATGGTGCTTTTTGCAGAACGCGCACGTGGATTTCTACCAAACGACGTGCTAAGCATGCCGATGCTGCTCTTTTTAGCACCCGCGCACGGATTTGTGCGAAAACGTGTTTTAAGCATGCGCATGCATCTTTTGGTAGACGCGGATGAAGTTTTCTGCAAAACCACAAGATGTGCATGCAAATGGTGCTTTTTGCAGAACGCGCACGTGGATTTCTACCAAACGACGTGCTAAGCATGCCGATGCTGCTCTTTTTAGCACCCGCGCACGCATTTGTGCGAAAACGCGTTTTAAGCATGCACATGCATCTTTTGGTAGACGCGGATGAAGTTTTCTGCAAAACCACAAGATGTGCATGCAAATGGTGCTTTTGGCAGAACGCGCACGTGGATTTCTACCAAACGATGTGCTAAGCATGCCGATGCTGCTCTTTTTGGCACTCGCGCACGCATTTGTGCGAAAACGCGTTTTAAGCATGCACATGCATCTTTTGGTAGACGCGGATGAAGTTTTGTGCAAACCCACAAGATGTGCATGCAAATGGTGCTTTTTGCAGAACGCGCACGTGGATTTCTACCAAACGACGTGCTAAGCATGCCGATGCTGCTCTTTTTAGCACCCGCGCACGGATTTGTGCGAAAACGCGTTTTGAGCATGCACATGCATCTTTTGGTAGACGCGGATGATGTTTTCTGCAAAACCACAAGATGTGCATGCAAATGGTGCTTTTGGCAGAACGCGCACGTGGATTTCTACCAAACGACGTGCTAAGCATGCCGATGCTGCTCTTTTTAGCACCCGCGCACGCATTTGTGCGAAAACGCGTTTTAAGCATGCACATGCATCTTTTGGTAGACGCGGATGAAGTTTTCTGCAAAACCACAAGATGTGCATGCAAATGGTGCTTCTTGCAGAACGCGCACGTGGATTTCTACCAAACGACGTGCTAAGCATGCCGATGCTGCTCTTTTTAGCACCCGCGCACGGATTTGTGCGAAAACGCGTTTTAAGCATGCACATGGATCTTTTGGTAGACGCGGATGAAGTTTTCTGCTAAACCACAAGATGTGCATGCAAATGGTGCTTTTGGCAGAACGCGCACGTGGATTTCTACCAAACGACGTGCTAAGCATGCCGATGCTGCTCTTTTTAGCACCCGCGCACGCATTTGTGCGAAAACGCGTTTTATGCAAGCACATGCATCTCTTGGTAGACGCGGATGAAGTTTTCTGCAAAACCACAAGATGTGCATGCAAATGGTGCTTTTTGCAGAACGCGCACGTGGATTTCTACCAAACGACGTGCTAAGCATGCCGATGCTGCTCTTTTTAGCACCCGCGCACGCATTTGTGCGAAAACGCGTTTTAAGCATGCACATGCATCTTTTGGTAGACGCGGTTGAAGTTTTCTGCAAAACCACAAGATGTGCATGCAAATGGTGCTTTTTGCAGAACGCGCACGTGGATTTCTACCAAACGACGTGCTAAGCATGCCGATGCTGCTCTTTTTAGCACCCGCGCACGCATTTGTGCGAAAACGCGTTTTAAGCATGCACATGCATCTTTTGGTAGACGCGGATGAAGTTTTCTGCAAAACCACAAGATGTGCATGCAAATGGTGCTTTTGGCAGAACGCGCACGTGGATTTCTACCAAACGATGTGCTAAGCATGCCGATGCTGCTCTTTTTAGCACTCGCGCACGCATTTGTGCGAAAACGCGTTTTAAGCATGCACATGCATCTTTTGGTAGACGCGGATGAAGTTTTCTGCAAAACCACAAGATGTGCATGCAAATGGTGCTTTTTGCAGAACGCGCACGTGGATTTCTACCAAACGACGTGCTAAGCATGCCGATGCTGCTCTTTTTAGCACCCGCGCACGGATTTGTGCGAAAACGCGTTTTTAGCATGCACATGCGTCTTTTGGTAGACGCGGATGAAGTTTTCTGCAAAACCACAAGATGTGTATGCAAATGGTGCTTTTTGCAGAACGCGCGCGTGGATTTCTACCAAACGACGTGCTAAGCATGCCGATGCTGCTCTTTTTAGCACCCGCGCACGCATTTGTGCGAAAACGCGTTTTAAGCATGCACATGCATCTTTTGGTAGACGCGGATGAAGTTTTCTGCAAAACCACAAGATGTGCATGCAAATGGTGCTTTTTGCAGAACGCGCACGTGGATTTCCACCAAACGATGTGCTAAGCTTGCCGATGCTGCTCTTTTTAGCACCCGCGCACGGATTTGTGCGAAAACGCGTTTTAAGCATGCACATGCATCTTTTGGTAGACGCGGATGAAGTTTTCTGCAAAACCACAAGATGTGCATGCAAATGGTGCTTTTGGCAGAACGCGCACGTGGATTTCTACCAAACGACGTGCTAAGCATGCCGATGCTGCTCTTTTTAGCACCCGCGCACGCATTTGTGCGAAAACGCGTTTTAAGCATGCACATGCATCTTTTGGTAGACGCGGATGAAGTTTTCTGCAAAACCACAAGATGTGCATGCAAATGGTGCTTTTTGCAGAACGCGCACGTGGATTTCTACCAAACGACGTGCTAAGCATGCCGATGCTGCTCTTTTTAGCACCCGCGCACGGATTTGTGCGAAAACGCGTTTTAAGCATACACATGCATCTTTTGGTAGACGCGGATGAAGTTTTCTGCAAAACCACAAGATGTGCATGCAAATGGTGCTTTTTGCAGAACGCGCACGTGGATTTCCACCAAACGATGTGCTAAGCTTGCCGATGCTGCTCTTTTTAGCACCCGCGCACGGATTTGTGCGAAAACGCCTTTTAAGCATGCACATGCATCTTTTGGTAGACGCGGATGAAGTTTTCTGCAAAACCACAAGATGTGCATGCAAATGGTGCTTTTGGCAGAACGCGCACGTGGATTTCTACCAAACGACGTGCTAAGCATGCCGATGCTGCTCTTTTTAGCACCCGCGCACGCATTTGTGCGAAAACGCGTTTTAAGCATGCACATGCATCTTTTGGTAGACGCGGATGAAGTTTTCTGCAAAACCACAAGATGTGCATGCAAATGGTGCTTTTTGCAGAACGCGCACGTGGATTTCTACCAAACGACGTGCTAAGCATGCCGATGCTGCTCTTTTTAGCACCCGCGCACGGATTTGTGCGAAAACGCGTTTTAAGCATGCACATGCATCTTTTGGTAGACGCGGATGAAGTTTTCTGCAAAACCACAAGATGTGCATGCAAATGGTGCTTTTGGCAGAACGCGCACGTGGATTTCTACCAAACGACGTGCTAAGCATGCCGATGCTGCTCTTTTTTTAGCACCCGCGCACGCATTTGTGCGAAAACGCGTTTTAAGCATGCACATGCATCTTTTGGTAGACGCGGATGAAGTTTTCTGCAAACCCACAAGATGTGCATGCAAATGGTGCTTTTGGCAGAACGCGCACGTGGATTTCTACCAAACGACGTGCTAAGCATGCCGATGCTGCTCTTTTTAGCACCCGCGCACGCATTTGTGCGAAAACGCGTTTTAAGCATGCACATGCATCTTTTGGTAGACGCGGATGAAGTTTTCTGCAAAACCACAAGATGTGCATGCAAATGGTGCTTTTTGCAGAACGCGCACGTGGATTTCTACCAAACGACGTGCTAAGCATGCCGATGCTGCTCTTTTTAGCACCCGCGCACGGATTTGTGCGAAAACGCGTTTTAAGCATGCACATGCATCTTTTGGTAGACGCGGATGAAGTTTTCTGCAAAACCACAAGATGTGCATGCAAATGGTGCTTTTGGCAGAACGCGCACGTGGATTTCTACCAAACGACATGCTAAGCATGCCGATGCTGCTCTTTTTAGCACCCGCGCACGCATTTGTGCGAAAACGCGTTTTAAGCATGCACATGCATCTTTTGGTAGACGCGGATGAAGTTTTCTGCAAAACCACAAGATATGCATGCAAATGGTGCTTTTTGCAGAACGCGCACGTGGATTTCTACCAAACGACGTGCTAAGCATGCCGATGCTGCTATTTTTAGCACCCGCGCACGCATTTGTGCGAAAACGCGTTTTAAGCATGCACATGCATCTTTTGGTAGACGCGGATGAAGTTTTCTGCAAAACCACAAGATGTGCATGCAAATGGTGCTTTTTGCAGAACGCGCACGTGGATTTCTACCAAACGACGTGCTAAGCATGCCGATGCTGCTCTTTTTAGCACCCGCGCACGGATTTGTGCGAAAACGCGTTTTAAGCATGCACATGCATCTTTTGGTAGACGCGGATGAAGTTTTCTGCAAAACCACAAGATGTGCATGCAAATGGTGCTTTTGGCAGAACGCGCACGTGGATTTCTACCAAACGACGTGCTAAGCATGCCGATGCTGCTCTTTTTAGCACCCGCGCACGCATTTGTGCGAAAACGCGTTTTAAGCATGCACATGCATCTTTTGGTAGACGCGGATGAAGTTTTCTGCAAACCCACAAGATGTGCATGCAAATGGTGCTTTTGGCAGAACGCGCACGTGGATTTCTACCAAACGACGTGCTAAGCATGCCGATGCTGCTCTTTTTAGCACCCGCGCACGCATTTGTGCGAAAACGCGTTTTAAGCATGCACATGCATCTTTTGGTAGACGCGGATGAAGTTTTCTGCAAAACCACAAGATGTGCATGCAAATGGTGCTTTTTGCAGAACGCGCACGTGAATTTCTACCAAACGACGTGCTAAGCATGCCGATGCTGCTCTTTTTAGCACCCGCGCACGGATTTGTGCGAAAACGCGTTTTAAGCATGCACATGCATCTTTTGGTAGACGCGGATGAAGTTTTCTGCAAAACCACAAGATGTGCATGCAAATGGTGCTTTTGGCAGAACGCGCACGTGGATTTCTACCAAACGACATGCTAAGCATGCCGATGCTGCTCTTTTTAGCACCCGCGCACGCATTTGTGCGAAAACGCGTTTTAAGCATGCACATGCATCTTTTGGTAGACGCGGATGAAGTTTTCTGCAAAACCACAAGATGTGCATGCAAATGGTGCTTTTGGCAGAACGCGCACGTGGATTTCTACCAAACCACGTGCTAAGCATGCCGATGCTGCTCTTTTTAGCACCCGCGCACGCATTTGTGCGAAAACGCGTTTTAAGCATGCACATGCATCTTTTGGTAGACGCGGATGAAGTTTTCTGCAAAACCACAAGATGTGCATGCAAATGGTGCTTTTGGCAGAACGCGCACGTGGATTTCTACCAAACCACGTGCTAAGCATGCCGATGCTGCTCTTTTTAGCACCCGCGCACGCATTTGTGCGAAAACGCGTTTTAAGCATGCACATGCATCTTTTGGTAGACGCGGATGAAGTTTTCTGCAAAACCACAAGATGTGCATGCAAATGGTGCTTTTTGCAGAACGCGCACGTGGATTTCTACCAAACGACGTGCTAAGCATGCCGATGCTGCTCTTTTTAGCACCCGCGCACGCATTTGTGCGAAAACGCGTTTTAAGCATGCACATGCATCTTTTGGTAGACGCGGATAAATATTTCTGCAAAACCACAAGATGTGCATGCAAATGGTGCTTTTTGCAGAACGCGCACGTGGATTTCTACCAAACGACGTGCTAAGCATGCCGATGCTGCTCTTTTTAGCACCCGCGCACGGATTTGTGCGAAAACGCGTTTTAAGCATGCGCATGCATCTTTTGGTAGACGCGGATGAAGTTTTCTGCAAAACCACAAGATGTGCATGCAAATGGTGCTTATTGCAGAACGCGCACGTGGATTTCTACCAAACGACGTGCTAAGCATGCCGATGCTGCTCTTTTTAGCACCCGCGCACGCATTTGTGCGAAAAACGCGTTTTAAGCATGCACATGCATCTTTTGGTAGACGCGGATGAAGTTTTCTGCAAAACCACAAGATGTGCATGCAAATGGTGCTTTTTGCAGAACGCGCACGTGGATTTCTACCAAACGACGTGCTAAGCATGCCGATGCTGCTCTTTTTAGCACCCGCGCACGCATTTGTGCGAAAACGCGTTTTAAGCATGCACATGCATCTTTTGGTAGACGCGGATGAAGTTTTCTGCAAAACCACAAGATGTGCATGCAAATGGTGCTTTTTGCAGAACGCGCACGTGGATTTCTACCAAACGACGTGCTAAGCATGCCGATGCTGCTCTTTTTAGCACCCGCGCACGCATTTGTGCGAAAACGCGTTTTAAGCATGCACATGCATCTTTTGGTAGACGCGGATGAAGTTTTCTGCAAAACCACAAGATGTGCATGCAAATGGTGCTTTTGGCAGAACGCGCGCGTGGATTTCTACCAAACGACGTGCTAAGCATGCCGATGCTGCTCTTTTTAGCACCCGCGCACGCATTTGTGCGAAAACGCGTTTTAAGCATGCACATGCATCTTTTGGTAGACGCGGATGAAGTTTTTTGCAAAACCACAAGATGTGTATGCAAATGGTGCTTTTTGCAGAACGCGCACGTGGATTTCTACCAAACGACGTGCTAAGCATGCCGATGCTGCTCTTTTTAGCACCCGCGCACGCATTTGTGCGAAAACGCGTTTTAAGCATGCACATGCATCTTTTGGTAGACGCGGATGAAGTTTTCTGCAAAACCACAAGATGTGCATGCAAATGGTGCTTTTTGCAGAACGCGCACGTGGATTTCTACCAAACGACGTGCTAAGCATGCCGATGCTGCTCTTTTTAGCACCCGCGCACGCATTTGTGCGAAAACGCGTTTTAAGCATGCACATGCATCTTTTGGTAGACGCGGATGAAGTTTTCTGCAAAACCACAAGATGTGCATGCAAATGGTGCTTTTTGCAGAACGCGCACGTGGATTTCTACCAAACGACGTGCTAAGCATGCCGATGCTGCTCTTTTTAGCACCCGCGCACGCATTTGTGCGAAAACGCGTTTTAAGCATGCACATGCATCTTTTGGTAGACGCGGATGAAGTTTTCTGCAAAACCACAAGATGTGCATGCAAATGGTGCTTTTGGCAGAACGCGCGCGTGGATTTCTACCAAACGACGTGCTAAGCATGCCGATGCTGCTCTTTTTAGCACCCGCGCACGCATTTGTGCGAAAACGCGTTTTAAGCATGCACATGCATCTTTTGGTAGACGCGGATGAAGTTTTTTGCAAAACCACAAGATGTGTATGCAAATGGTGCTTTTTGCAGAACGCG